>NW_023496008.1:0-200395 GCF_904425465.1 Colossoma macropomum | reverse complement strand
TGTAGCGCAGATGCACATCATAATGGCACTAACAAATTCTCTGAGCCTTTAACAAAGTGTGGCTGTGTTTTTTTTTTTTATAGGAGGGGAAAGTGTACATTTGTATGCTTGCATGGATCATGAAAGGGTTATTTCTCATATCACATGAATTCGAGTTGAAATGGAATAATAGTGCACTAATTTCTCTAACTTATAATGCTGAGTGTGACTTAACCAAGCTTAAATGCAATATTTATCTGTATTTTCTATAATGGTTTGTGTCTCTAAAATTTAAATTTTACTAAAATGATTTCAAATGCTTTGGTGTGTTTTAATAGTAGTAGTTAAATTCTTTGCTGCTGGTGCTTTTATTTTGAAAGGATTTTTTTATTTGAAATGGGGCTGTCTACTTGTTGTCATCAGCAGTAGCGAAATTCAACTATTTTGTGATGACGCTCAGCAGAGGTAAGACCAGAGCCGGTTTATGAGGAGTCTGGCCACTTCCTATTCTCCCCATTATATCAAAATCAGGACTGCTAAACAGCAGAGGGCGCCCGCGAGTGAGTCCTCAATGAATGAGAGTAAATGAAGCTCAATTGCTAAAAACAAAAAGTTAAAATGATTTCTAATCACTCACCCAGAATGTTTCCTTAATTTTAGAAAGTAGGGGGATGTATTTCACTAAAAAAGCAAAGAAATCCTACTGATATGTTTCCTTTTTTGTACAGTAAACGGGTTTTGCACAGCAGGAGGCGGGCATTACTGCTAGAGAGTGATGATTGATTGGCGAGCGGAGCAGCTCATTGGCTGTTCGCGCTCACTGACGTCATGGACATGAGGCGGCGTTTTAAACTCCTGTAACTCGATTTTAAAAGCTCTTAAAAATATAACAGCAGTGTTAAAATGTTTTATGCTGTTCTGTGTTCAGGATATGATTGCATTCTTTTACATTCAAAATGTTTAAACATTTATAAACTATGATTTTGCTCAAGTGCTCCCTATGAACGCATTCATTTTGGACTCACTTAGGAGCGCCCTCTAATGTTTGAGAAAACCAGAAGACATTGCAAATTCTCCTCTCTACAAGTTCTCTGGTAAGATCACAGGAACAAAAGCTCCGTTTGTAATGGAAGAAATGTAATCCATTCTAACAAAATCGTCTGTAAATTCTTGTAAGTCATGTTAAATTGGAGAGGACTTTGTTATGGGTGCAGGTAGATGTTTTAAGCCCCACCACTCGCTCAGCTCACTTAGCTTCTCTCACAGCCATCTGAGGCACACGCACACGACAAACAGCATGAGGGAGTTGTGTATTTGTAACGTTATACATGTCCTGTATGTATGTACTTACGTATGCATTTAGTAATGTAGTATGTGAAGTGTAAAGCTGTGTCGTATGAACGTTAATGTAGGAACAGTTTTATTTTAAGGAATTACTTTGAGAGTTGTGTTCCATATAAATGAATAATATAAACTATATTGCCAAAAGTATTCACTCACCCATCCAAATCATTGAATTCAGGTGTTCCAATCACTTCCATGGCCACAGGTGTATAAAACCAAGCACCCAGGCCTGCAGACTGCTTCTACACACATTTGTGAAAGAATGGGTCGCTCTCAGGAGCTCAGTGAATTCCAGCGTGGTACTGTGATAGGATGCCACCTGTGGAACAAGTCCAGTCATGAAATTTCCTCACTACTAAATATTCCACAGTCAACTGTCAGTGGTATTTTAACAAAGTGGAAGCGATTGGGAATGACAGCAACTCTAAAATGACAGAGCCACATAAAATGACAGAGCGGGGTCAGCGGATGCTGAGGCGCATAGTGCGCAGAGGTCACTAACTTTCTGCAGAGTCAATCGCTACGGACCTCCAAACTTCATGTGGCCTTCAGATTAGCTCAAGAACAGCGTAGAGAGCTTCATGGAATGGGTTTCCATGGCCGAGCAGCTGCATCCAAGCCTTACATCACCAAACACAATGCAAAGCGTCAAATGCAGTGGTGTAAAGCGCCGCCACTGGACTCTAGAGCAGTGGAGACGTGTTCACTGGAGTGACGATTCACGCTTCTCCGCCTGGCAATCCAATGGACGAGTCTGGGTTTGGTGGTTGCCAGGAGAACGGTACTTGTCTGACTGCATTATGCCAAGTGTAAAGTTCCCATAAACACACTCCTAACTAGGGGTGTGGGAAAAAATCGATTCGTAGATGCATCGCAATGCGGACGCGAATGATTCTGAATTGATTCACAAACGTCAACAATCGATTTCCTAAATATTTAATTTATAATGTAATGTTGACGGAACACAAGAGGCGGAAGTGGGTAAGTGGAGCACCCCGACAGTCTGTGGTGGCACATAACAAAAACACAACAGGATGAGCGAGAAATCCGACCGGCTCCCTCTGCATTAAAGCCAGGTTAGATCAGGAGTCACAACACAAATGATAAGAAGAGCCATTTTGTCCTTTCAACAAAAATCAAACCACCTTGGGAGCCACAACATTTTATGTCCAGTATGTCTCAGTATGTGCTGATGTCCTAGTAGAGGCTAAACAATTTAAACGAAAATGCAGATTTACTTTACTCTGCTTTAAGCTTTAGCTATAGCCACTTTCCTCCCCTTTCCCTCAGGAAACTTTTATTCAGAAGTAGATCAGTTTCTCGTAAAATGTCTCTCAGCATCCGACTGTTTTACAGGGCTGAAGTCGCTTCTTGTTCGAATTTTTCCGTTCCACTTTAAATTCTGCCTGAGGCGTTGAATGTAAATGCAGCACCATTTAAGGTGGAACGAGAAAATTCAGAAGAGAGGCGACTTCATCTTCACAACTGTTTAGTGTTTGACAGTCTCTAGTTGCAGATTTAACTTGCCAGGATTCAACTGCAGTGCTTATGATGGTTTAAAGCCCCCTGCTTATTGTTCCTGACAAATGAAGGCCTGTTGATAAACTCAGACTTCTTTTCAGCCTCTCTGCCTATAAGGCCCAAACTAGTGGGCCTTAATAGGCTCAAACTGCATGAGAGCTTCTTGTGCCTATGCCTTCTTTGGCCCACTTATTGCCACCTGCAGCAATATTTAGAGTTGATTTTGCTTAAAAATGAGTTATTTGCTTTATAAAATGTTATTTTTATTTTTATATTAGAAATATAGTAAAGTTTGTTTGTTTCTTTGTTTTTAGATCTGCAGCATCCATGTAAAAAGTCACAGATGTTGCACCAGCAAGCCACATTGTAAATGTGTGTGGTGAAGACGAGTTGCTACTAGTTGCTATTAATGATAGCAGTGCTGGGGTGAAATTACAGATTTGGAATGATTAATTGAATGAAGCTGAAAAAGGAGGAACGTATGTGATTACAGATGTGTCAGCAAGGCTCATGAGTGGAGAAGTTCTACTCATTACAACCCACTTGAGCACAATCACAAAATTTGAGAAAAAAAAAAAAAAGATTTGGAGCTCATGCCTAATTATGAGCAAGTTAACCTCATACCAGGACTGACAGCGGTGAAAGGTCCAATTATAGCAGCTGAGATTCATCTGAACTGGAGGTGCAAAATTTGCAAACAGAGCCTGTCGTGCCTTCAACAAGTGAACAAAGCAAATGTGCTTTTAAATAGAGACACGATTGAAGAACTTTTACTAGAACAGTCAACACCTAAGCTGGTTACCATCAGTGAGGAATTGATCTTTGAGCTTCATCGTCCTTCTGATGCTTTGTTACATCACGATGACGCTGTGATTGGAGGTTCTACATATAGGCAGAGATCTTCAGATCCTGTTGTCTCCTCAAGTTCTGGTTCCACTGACTCAGTTGTAGATAAGACTACCACAGGAGCATCTACACCTTGCCAGTCTTATTCTGTTCCTGTAAGTTCCCCCAGTTCTGATTAGCCTGAAACACCACAGAACAAAGATATGATGGGAGCCTGAGCCCCAAGCCTATTTTATTTCCTCATGGATCCGCAGCCTCTCCTAGTTTACTTCAGTCAGAAGCTTTGGCCAATGAGGATGAAGCTTTGCTTGAGATAGATATGGAAAGCAACTCTGCAGAGAGTTAAAGGGGACCTGCACTTAAAGGGGACCTCCACCAATTTTTCAAAAATTCTGCAGAATTAAAAATGGTTAAAATGTAGGTCACCCAGAGTAGTTTGGTGAAAAATGCTTAATTCTAGAGAAACTTAGTCAGAATTGTTCACAGCAGTAGTGATAGGAACCAGATGTCTGAAGAGTTTAAGGCAGGGGTATCCAATCTTATCTGCAAAGGGCCGGTGTGACTGCAGGTTTTCATTGCAACAAAGCCGTAGCTCACATGATCAGTTGGGTGAAGACAGAGACTGACTCAACGAGTGGAATCGGGTGTGCTCTTTTTTGTTGAAAACGTGCACCCACACTGGCCTTTGTGGATAAGATTGGACACCCCTGCTTTGAGGCCTTCCGCCCAATGACAGCTGGGATAGGCTCCAGCACCCCACCGTGACCCAGAAGGATAAGCAGTTTAGATGTGTGTGTGTGTGTATGTATTCTTATTAATGGTTAACTTTCATAGAATTATTCTATCTGCAGTAATTTGCACAAGCTGCTTCAGTACTTGTTCCAGTACTCATTAGAAAGGTAGAGCAGACTGGTAAAAACCTGTTGAAGCCAGTTTTGAGGAGTCAGCTCATCATGCGATGGCCAAATTGATGGATGAAGAGATGCACCTATTAGAGAATGAGCTAATATCAAAATTTGAGAAGTAAGGTAGGGGGATATCACATTACCCGAGATAAATTGTATAAACTGTTGTTTGGAACACTGTATTTGCGCAGTTGGGTCTCTCGAGACCCTGTGCCACCTGATGCTGAAATAAAGAAGAAGGCTTTTTCTCCCTTCCACAAGAACTCAGCGTCTTTTATTCTACTTTCTTTTATTTTTGATTGAATACCCTTTTTATTTTTGTTTTTTTTTTTTGTAAGCGATTAAGACAATAATTAGAACAAAACCACAGCACAGAATAGTTTAGATTTTAAAAAGCATCATATGTCGGGGCTTTGGGCAAGGAAGAAAACAGCTCTTGGTCCCGACATAATTGGTGGCGAACCTGAAAGACCGCTGTATTATCAGCACCAGATCGATAGTGGACTGCCACCCCGTGACCCTGTGAAAAAAGAGACCGCCCACAAGCGCGCTAAGAGTAAAAGGTAAGCAGACATCTGTTTTAAAAGCTCTGCTTTAAATGTGGGAACAGGCTTTGTTCACTGGGTTATGTGATCGCTGACGCTTAATGATGAAATAGCTCTGAGTGATTTACGACTGAGGTGCAGTGAGAAAGGCAGTGAGCCGCATGAGAAGGGAGGAAAATGAAAAAAGAAAAAAAAAATGATAAAGGAGTAATAGAAAAAATCGGGTGGACAAATTAAGTAGTTTTATTTTGTGAAGATGATATAGTGATTGGAGTGAGCCATCGGCTGACAAAAACAGTGTATGAAGAAAAAGCGCGCCAGAGAAATAAAGAGATTCAGAAAAAGGAATAAAGAGATAAAGAGAGAGAAAAAGCATGCTATAGAGAAAAAGCGCTAAGAGATAAATGTTAAAAGTTTGTCTGTGTGTTTTGTCTGAAAGTGTGGCCATACAAAAAGTTGTAAAAAGAAACAAAACACAGAAAAACTTCTGAAGATATGACTGCAGTGGTATGTGAAAATTAGGAGACAGGCTCCTTCTCTACATAAGTGTAGATGTGTGTATTACAACATTGAGAAGATCTGTTAGAGAGGACCAGATACGTTTTTTACCAGCCACATTTGTGCGTGAGTATGTGCCAGTGCTGTCATTCAAAGGTATAAAACAAATTGCTGTTGGGAAAGAAAAGGAAACTGTAAACTACTAAATGATTGAAATACAGAACTTAAAAATACAGATGAAACTTAAGTAAAGTCAAATATAAGCAACTGACAATAACAGCTATATCAGTGAAGAGTGTAAATTTAAACACTGATAGAGAATTTAATGAATGAAAATGGAAGTTAATTGATATATGGACTGGACCTGATTTAATTTACATAAATAAAGCTGACAAAGTATAAAAAAAAAAGCTCACGGTTCATCAATAGAGAGTAGAGTATTGTGTTAAATTTATTAGAGTATATTGTATTAAAATATTGTCCACAGTGATTTTATGGATAATCAACTTGTAATGGAGACACAAGGTGTTCAAACTCAATTTTCGCTTGAAAAAACTTACAAAGATGCAGAAGGCAGAGAGTTGGCAATCATCAGTGCTGATTAGTGAAAAATTATGGCAGCTGACCCAAATGGCTTAATTGGGATGAAGTGCAAACTGTGTTCCTCACCATAGGAACAAAAACATCTAGCTCCATTATTAAATACAATATTAAATAGTCAAACCCCTTTAGGCAGCTACTTTAGGATGGTACGCTCCTCGACACTAGATTAAATTATGAGAAACTGACCCCTTGCATAAGAGTTTATGGCTTAACTCAACGCGAGTGCAACATGTATTTAGACGTTCAAGAGACAAGCTGTTTAAAGGAGATTACTTTAAAGATTTCCCTTTGGGAAAAAAAAAAAGATTGATGTGTGTGAAGCATGGTTGATGAAGAATTCGACTCTAAAATAGTGATTGACATGTAAAAGTAAAAGAAAAAAGAGGATTTTTTCAATGAATGTATGAGTATTAACCTGTCATCTTGGCAGGTAAAAAGTTGCAGCAGAGAGAGAGAGAGAAAGAGAGAGAGAGAGAGAGATGCAAGAAAGGGGGACTGTGAGATTACACACACACAAGCACTTCAAGGACAGCAATTAATCTAGTACAGTTGAAGCACACACACACACAAAGACAGCTCCCAGTCTGCACAGAGAGGCTACAATGCAGATTATTTTACTAATTAAAGGAAAGTAGATATATTATGGGAAACACACTAACCAAGTTATAACAAAAGAAAGAAGTACCACCTTTCAGTTTGTTAGCTAAAGGTATTGTATCAAGGCATAGAAGCGACATCATTCACATATGAGAAAGCAACATCCATAACAATGTAATACACGTTATTAACATCTAACTCTTTTGTGTTGACTAATGTTAGACAAACAGGATATGACGTAATTCTTTCAGCCCTGAATTGATAATACAGAGATGCTCCAGAGTGAATCCATCTGAGAGGTTAGCTACGCCTGAAGAAGGTACACCACATCACTGTGAATAGTTAACCACAACATTCTTAAAACCTGGAGAAGATTTATATAGTGAACCACTATCGAATAGTGAGTTAATTTTGTTTGTGGATGGATCATGTTTAGATTTGCATATGGCATAAAATTAGTTTGTTCTCCCCGTGTCTGCGTGGGTTTCCTCCGGGTTCTCCGGTTTCCTCCCACAGTCCAAAAACATGCAGTCAGGCCAATTGGAAATGCTGAATTGCCCCTAGGTGTGTGTGTGTGTGATTGTATATGTATGTCTGTCTGTCTGCCCTGCGATGGACTGGCGACCTGTCCAGGGTGTATCCTGCCTTCCGCCCAATGACAGCTGGGATAGGCTCCAGCACCCCACCGCGACCCAGAAGGATAAGCGGTTTAGATGATGTATGTATGTATGTATGTATGTATGTATAAAATTAGTTCTGACAATGGCCAACACTTTGTTAATAAAGTTACTGACCTAATCACACAGACATTAATTATTAATTAATGATTAAATGTAGATTGGGATGTGTATATCATCCATAATCGCAGGGCATAGTTGAATGTCAAAATTGAATTCTTAAAGTTAAAATTGCTAAGATATGTACAGCAAGCGGACAGAAAATTAATTGGCTAAATGCTCTACCATTAGCTTTAATGAGTATGAGTGCTGCCCAGAGACTATGTCTACATAAGGGTCTTCAGAAGAGGCTGGACTGAACCAAGATGTGAGGGCCCTTCCAAGGTGGTCCTAGCAACTCCAACTGCAATTAAAGTGGAAGGACGAAAGGTGTGGGTCCATCTAAACCATTGTTCCAGAGCAGCGCCTGCGCTGAGACCAGCGACTGAACAACCACCAGCACAACAAGAAGAACATGTCCACAAGGATGATGAATCCCAAGAGCCTGGACCAAGTGGAACTTCCAGACCAATTACTAGCCAAAAAGTTTGCCAAGGATTGTGTGGGACAGAGACAAAAGGGACATGCAAATGCAAATCAATCTTGCTGTTGTCAGTGGTTTCCAATTGTACACAAGAGCCTAATTGTGTTGGACCAAGTGTTACACCTAGCAGGAAAAACAATGGGCTACAATGTGTGTTCTCTTTTGCTACTGCTTAGTAATAATCACTCACTGCCTGCAGGTGATTCCTATGTGACATATAGGAGCACGGGTACCAAAGCATATTTATAAGACATTAAAGGGAAAATAAGAGAAATAGGGATTTTAAAAGCTGATCGATGTAAAGTTTCAATAAGAATGACAGTAGGAGCAAGGTGTGAGTTAGTCCTCTGTCAAGGATATAAGTGTGAACCAATCATCTGACAATTAAGAGAAATAATTCCAAAGGAGTTGTTGTTCAAAAATGTAAGGCACATGAGATGATGAAAATAGGACAAAAAGTTATAGAAGACACATTAGATGAGACTAATCGGAAGAAAAAGGATGGTTGTCACAGAATATGCTTCTCAAAATATACTGTATCGTTACTTACATTATACTGCTGAAATCAACATGAAGACTGTATTACTTGCCATTCCAAACATGTACCAACTATAGTGGCTATAGGAGGATTAGAGGAGTGTTGGGAAAGTGTTACAATCTGCCTTTACTCTGTTTACTGGATAGTTTAAGCCCAGAGGTTTTTAGAAACAAGGGTTTCGACAATTGTACAGCTATGAGCAAACCTGTTACAGCTCCACCTCTGGTAATTAAGGATGGTAGATTAAAATATCCTTTTTGTTTTTGTCTAGAAGAAGATAATGAGATTAATAGCTTTGCTATTAGATATGATAGAAAGTTAAATGCCAGTATTCAAATAAAAACTAAAGGGAATGTTACCTTTGACATAGGCTTTACTGTAGGATCTAACCCTGTAGCAGACATATTTAGGATTTGTAAAGAAGGAAAAGAACTACTACAATCCTTATCAGATAATTAAGCTCCATTTACTCTTAGTGGGACAGTTCTTATATTTGCATGGGGAGAAATAACAACTAGACATAAGAAAGACATTACTTGGCAAGAAAACAAACCAACACTAAATTGGGCAGGTGTTCCTGTTAATGTACCACCAGAGTTTAAAGCCATGTCAGATGCGAGCTTAGGAGGTTTATCTGTGTTTTTACCAAGTATTCAAACATCACAAAATGCCAAATGGATAAATAATATTTGGTATAATCAACAAATGAATTACACTATCAAAGCTTTAGAATTGCTGGGTCAGCAACTAGATGCTGCTTCTCGTATGGCACTACAAAATCAGTTTGCAGTTGACATTATGAGAGTTTCTGATGAGGGCGTCTGTGTTCCTTTTGGGGATGAATGCTGTGGTTACATTCCAATACATACAGCAGTAAAAGGTAATTTCACAAACGTAATGGATCAATTAAGGGCACTTAGGAATAAACATGTGGAAAATTGTCCTTCTCTATTTGCTGGGGGGGATATTTTAAAAGGCTATTCTCTAGTCAGTGGACAGCTACCTTATTAAGAATGGGTATGATTCTATTGGTTATTCCTGTGGTTTTATTATTTTTGGAGTGTTGTGTTACACCTTTGGTACGCAGCATGATTATCAAAATTGTGGGGAATATTATGGGATATTTTCCTGGGTTACAAGTTGAAACTCCTACAGCTAGTAACAACTTTCATGTGACTTGCTGTGTTGCACCAGCTCAAGGAATTAATTAGGACTGAGTGATGGCCTATTAATCTGTGTATTCTTTTTTTAAGTTTTCTTTATATTTTGGTGGTTCATTCTATCCTTTAGTGACATTAGTTTTTGTTTTGGGAAATGTTCTAATACATTGGCAAGTAAATATGTTTGTTAACTATTTCAAGGGTCTGGTTTGCTTTCAGGCTGATGCTGGCTACTGACATCCAAGAAGTTGGGTTCAAGACACCAGTTGCCTCTTTGGGGTTGAGAGCTGGGACTGGAATGGTCCAATTGTGGCTTTTTGGGCTTATTGGCTTTCTTGGGACATCTGGTATGTGGGACTGAGCCTGTATAGTAGCTCTGAGGAGCTTTATAACCAGGAAGACCCGGATTTGCCGTGCCTTATGCAGCTATGCTCACCCCTATACAAAATGTTCACCACACTGATAATTGGGCTAATAAATTTATAGTGAGTTTAGCAGTGTAATTTACACTGCCTGACAGGTTCCAATACACAAACAATGATAATTTCAGGAGGGAAATGACTATTTGGGTTTTTATTTTATTTTTATTAGAAGTTTTCTTTTACTTTGAAGTGCTTTCCTAATGGATTAGATTTTCGGTTTGTTTTTAACTATTTACTCTTTGATTTTATTCATTTTCTTTTATTTTCATTATTTTACTCTTTCAACATTTATAATATGTAATTCAGCATTACTCTCTGTTTGGTATGTTGAACATATTAATCAATTATAAGGTTCACGGTAAATCGTAAAAAGGGGGGGGAATGACGGAGATTTTGAATAGATATTCCCTTAAACAGTAATCAAAAAGATTAGATGTTGTAATCAATAACCAAATAGGAAGTATTGCCCAACAGAGGCAATACAAAGCGGCCTTAGTCTGTCTGCATAGGAGATTCTAGGCACTGGAAAGCCACTGGGTTCACAGAGAGGCCTGTGTGTACCTACTGACCCAGTGGAGAGAGGGGCAAGTTGACCTTGAAAGGTAGAGCAGGCTGGTAAAAACCTGCTGAAGCCAGTTTTGAGGAGTGAGCTCATCATGCGATGGCCAAATTGATGGACAAAGAGATGCACCTATTAGAGAATGAGCTAATATCAAAATTTGAGAAGTAAGACGGGGGGATATCACATTACCCCAGATAAATTGTATAAACTGTTTGGAACACTGTATTTGCGCAGTTGGGTCTCTCAAAACCCGATGCTGAAATAAAGAAGAAGCCTTTTTCTGCCTTCCACAAGAACTCAGCGGCTGAAGTCTTTTATTCTACTTTCTTTTATTTTTGTACCCTTTTTGTTTATTTTATTTTTGTTTATTTTTGTAAGTGATTAAGACAATAATTAGAACAAAACCACAGCACAGAATAGTTTAGATTTTAAAAAGCATCGTATGTCGGGGCTTTGGGCAAGGAAGAAAACAGCTCTTGGTCCCTCTTGCATTAAGAGGTCACTAAGATTTCGAGTAAGATCACAGCAAAATTATGCTAGGAACTGATCAACCATACTATAAGTAACGATGTGAGATGTAACATTCTTTTAAGACACAAAGGGTTAGCATTTACAGAGAGATAAAAAAAAAATACATTTATGATTACTGATCAAAAGGTCTTCACAATGGATACAAAGGCTATGAGGGGTATTATCAAAATCTAGTCCTAGAAAAAAAACAAAGGCCTGAAGTATGACCAGGAGTAGGATAGTACAAATTAAATAAAATGTTTCATAAAATACATTAGAACTAATATAGTTAGTCAAATTACTGAATAGAGGACAGGCAGAGGCAGAATGTGTTTCAGGGAGGCTTCCTCGTAATGGCTATTCAAACTACTATACTTCCAAAAAACACATGTGATTATACATGAACCAGTAAAGAACTTCAAAATGTTTTATTCGTACACATAGGAAATTCCAAATAAACATAGGGATACAGAAAACAATGCTCTTTCCCCTCTTTTGCCATCTCCTGCACCTCCCAAAAAGGGAGGTTCAAATAGTTTCTTTTGTACAAATCACAAGTTTACACACCCTTCATCAACTCACAAGTCTTCAAATTACAATTCAACAGTGAGAATTACACAATCTGCATAAATAAACATGCATAAAAGTGAAACAGTTATTCTAATTAATTATAAAAGCCCACCATATTTTGCTGTAAGATTTAGGCTTCACCCTTACACCATGCTGCATTTTCTCAGGAATGCTGTAGGACAGAAGCTTTAACCACTGCTCAAAGAAAAATTGGGTTTGACCGTGATTAAGTGTCTGTACGCCAAAGTTATTTAACACTTTTTATTTAATCTTCTTTCTCTTCTCTTTGAGGAATGTGGAGTACTATCCGTTTCTGTGTTTTACTTAGTATGATCTTTTGACTGGTCATACTGATTCACTCCACCTTGACCAACTGCACTCTGGCCCATTTTCAGGTCAACCTCATGCCCTGTACCTTGATGCCCTGCTCTTGGGTCCATTGTCTGGTAATCCAAATTCCTTGTATCCTGGCCCACTGCAGTCTGGTCCAGTATTTGTTCACCCACATTCACTTTGGCACTGTTTCCACCCGACTGCGTATCAGACCTTTTCCCCCATGAACTGATCCATGAAATTAACTGTTCTCCTAGAGACTCATCCAATCTGTAAGTGAATAATGGAGCAAAATTATTACTCATGTTATAAAACATCATTTATAGCTTAATTATGAATGTGAGAGGGTGTGACATACACAGCCCTTGATTTGTTGTTTCTGCATCATTAAATGATTACGATTTAAACAAAGTCATTCAGAGTGGTTTGGAGTGAAATGCCCCATTCTAGAGAAACTTAAAGAGTCAGAATTGCTCACAGTAGTGACAGCAACCAGATATCTGAAATGTTTAATGTCTCTGAAAGCTATCTCACAGAAAGCTATTACATGAATTGGTTATCAGGATTTGTACAATCATGAAAATCCTGGCAATCATGGAACTTCCTGGACTTTTCCCCTATGTAGCTCGGCATCTCATCACATTTGAAGCACTCAAGAGTCTAGATCACAAAAAGCACCAAGACCCAAGACTAACATATCTGTACATGGAGTAGCTGTACTAACAAGTTAATATGAACCTTGGTTAGCTAAGGTGTAACATTCAGGATGTGTGTGTTGTGGATGATATGTTGACATTTGAACACTGTAGAAAACAAAAATTATTACGTACAATATCAGAGAAAACTACAGTAAAGGAAGCACTACTATAAATGTGTTCACACGCCGCCTGGGGAGTCTTGTACGACACTGCTGCAAAAGTATCAACCTTCACAGTGCTTGTCTGCATTGCGGGGGCTAATCAAACATCACATGCTGCAGCTACATTAAGAAATGACGAGCTAACCACCGAGGTTCTCTAAATGATTTATTTGATTTTATATAGTCTTTGTTGTATTCTGGGTACTTAAAGTTGTGGAAAAATGTTTAGTTGAATTGACTCTTGTTACATCTTTCTCCTAAATCCTGTAAAATTGCATCAAAAGTCACTGACACTGACTCGGTTAGATACTCATTTCGCTGGCTAAATAAATATGTCTTTGTTATTGTTAACTCATTTGATTTTGAGGTTAACATAATGTAAAGGAGAACAATGTCCACCTAATCATGATGTGTGTGCATGCACAACGCGTCTCTGTTATTTGTTTTGACAAGATGTTAAACCACTCTTTATAAATTAAACCGATTGACCTGTTTGCACATGAGAATATGGGATGACAGAGGAGTCAAAACAAAAAATATGGACTCTAAAATTATGAAACAATAATGTATTGAGAGAATGAAAGATCCATTCTCTAAGGTCGGAGTGTTACACTTGGTGCAGAAATCCATACATGGGTCAGATTTAAAAATCACTCGCCGTCAATCCAGTCAAACTGACTTACTAATTGATATTTAAATATTAAATTAATATTCAGATAATGCAGATCTTTTTCCCCTTGGAACAGCTATGTACATGTTAAATTACTGCTGGGCGGTTACCGATTAAATTCAATATCATGGTACTTTCAGATATCACAGTGTTACGCTATCAGGTGATATTAAAGTTTAACATTATTAAAGTTAATGAACTCATGCTTCTTTAGTTTCCTTATTTTCATGGTTTTTAAGCTAATGAGGTAAATGTAAACCATCAAGGACTGCATATCATGAGTAAAATGCACAAAATTAAGTCTATCAAGTATATTACTAAATATCACGGTATATCAGTATAGATGATAAATCGCCCATCACTATGTTAAATGTTTGAAATGAAAATTTCATTTTATGTCATGGAAATGTTTTGGAAAAGTCAAGGAAATTCCACTGTTTAAAAAATGTACAAAACCTGGGTTATGAATGTGCTGCCTGATGGCTGAGACACTGTTTATGACAGTTTTGCTGCAAAGTTTTGATATTTTTGGCCTAAAATGCATACAGTTCTAACGCATTCATGGCAAAGAGGTACATGCAGGGCATTGTACAGCAAACAGTTACCAGTATTTTACTATTATCAACATTACATAAAAGTCAGAAGACAGGTAAGCTCACTGGTCATTCTGGATAGTAAATAAAATGGCTAAATTTGTGTTGCACGTGTTGTGACCTCTGGGTCCTATCACCAGCATTGTGAAGAAATCGGAGTTGGTAAGTTTCGCTGCAATGGTGCGTTTCATGTCAAACTCTGAATGACTCTGTTTGCATCCGTGCAATTGAATTATGGCAGTTTTCCCCTTTAAGTGCACACACAGATAAAAGAATATACTCTGTTTTGTTTAACACATCTGGAGAGCATATCTGATTATTTAAATAGGGGATTATTTAGGCTGACTAGCACCTTACTTGGTGCTAAGTTTTCTTACCGCAGATTGCATCCTGATTTCTTCAGTAGATCTGAAAGTGCTTTCGCTGGCTTTCCTAGCTTATTTCCACATAGATCCAGCTCTCTTAAGTGTGTGTGGTTTAAGGTTAGAGCTGAAGTCAGAGCTTCACAGCTTTTCTCTTCTATACTGCATTTCTTGAGCCTGCAGACAGAGAGACAGGTTATTTCTTTACCCCAGTACACTAAATCAACACATTTACTATCAAGTTAAAATGTCAGTGTATGCAACAGTTGGATAGCTTTTAAATAAAAAAAAATCATGAAAATATTGTTTATTTAAAAGCTTGTTTATGTAACAGTAGAAATCTGACATTCACAAAAGACTAATATAGAGCTCGGATAGATCATTTTTCGTGACATGATGGTTGAGTTACTTACAGAAGTTTCTGTAGTTTACATTTCTTATTCTCCAGGAGAACACAGAGCTTCTTCATTCCCAAATCTCCTAATTTATTCTCACTCAGATCCAGCTCTCTAATATATGATGGATTTACACAAAGAGCTGAGGCAAGATCTACACAGGAATTCTCTGCTATACTTTGAACTAACCTGCAAAGCATAAGGGAGGAGATAGAGGATAGAAAACATAAAAATAAAAGTGGTGCATATAAAGAATATGTACCAGAACATTACTGCAATAATAAGTAAATAACAGTTATTAACATTAAAATGCCATAAATATGAAGGGCCTTTGCTTATTCAAATCACACAGTAAGAACCATAAAATGGTCAATCCCATAGTAGTTTTGGTTGTTCATTAAATTATCTGATTCAGAGCAAATATTACTAAACCCCATAAGACTATGTATCTATCAATGACGGATAATGCACACTGTGACTATTATACATGTTAAAAATACTCTTTAATGACTTTAAGAGTTACTGATAATATGAACAGTTCCATATCTGCTTTAGCTGATTTATTGGCTTAGATCTGCTCAGGAAGACATGTAAATAAGCCTTTAAGAAGACCATAATACTCACTTTAGTTTCTCCAGTTTACAGTGAGAATTCTCCAGTAGATTACAGAGTTTCGCCATTCCTGACTTGTTTAGTTCATTTCCATTCACATCAAGATCTCTTAGGTGAGAGGGATTTGAAATGAGAGCGGAAAGCAGATCAGCACAGTCTTCATCTTTATTACTGCCTGATTTATACAGCCTGAAGGGGGCAAAAAAACAGAAAAAGTCAGAAGTATCTTGTGGCATGCGCCCGCCCCCCGGGCCCCGACGATGACGGCCGCGAGAGTCGGCAGGAAGGCGGGGCCCGAACACCCAGCGGCGACGAACCTCGGCCAGGACGGCAGGGAGAGAGCCGCGAGTGTGGAGGGGGCGGAGCGCAAAGCCAGAGCTCCGCCGAGTGACCCGAGTGACGGCGGTAGGAGGAGGAGGACGACGACGGTGCCGGTAACGAGAGGCACCAGGGTGTGGCATGCACCCGCACCCCGGGCCCCGACGATGACGGCCGCGAGAGTCGGCGGGAAGGCGGGGCCCGAACATCCAGCGGCGACGAACCTCGGCCAGGACGGCAGGAAGAGAGCCGCGAGTGTGGAGGGGGCGGAGCGAAAAGCCCGAGTATTTCAGAGTGGCGCGAGTGACGGCGGGAGGAGGAGGAGGACGACGACGGTGCCGGTAACGAGAGGCACCAGGGGAAGGAGCGAGTCCCGAGCTCCGCCGCCTGGGCCCCGCCCCCTGTTACGCAGCGAGGCCGCTCCACTACACCTCACCTTCGACCCGGGAGGCTGAGCCGCCAGCTGGGGGCGGTGACGAGGAGGCGGAGCAGCGAGCTCTCGTTCCCTCTCGGCTCAGGTGCTCGCGCTGCCCTTAATGAGAGCCAGCTGATGCTGATCTGGCGGGCAGCGTGAGCGCCTTTTAAAAGAGCTGAGAGGGAACAGAGAGAGAGGAAGAGGGACACGCAGCAGCAACAAGAGACCGAGGAGCTGGAAAGCTCCTTATTGAGGATAAAGGACTGGAAAGTCTAGCGGACTGAAGCCACTGAAAAGTGGCCAGCCTAGGTTCTGGTGTTTTGTTTGAGGAATTAAAGAAATGGCTGCTGCAACCCTAAACCCTGCCTCCAGCGTCCTCCTTGAGCCCGGGGTAGCACATGCCGTGCTACATATCTATAAGCAAGTCAAACTTTATTTCTTATTAAAATTATTTTTCATATACACGTACGTCTTCACCTTTGTACAAATAGTAGTATTACCCTAACTCTGCAGGACTTGTTTCAGAGTTCTTTTCCAATCCAGTGGCTGCTAGCGGCTGTTTAACTTTTTAGGGTTTAGCATTTTTTTATTTAATTATTTAATAATAATCATTACATATTTAATTGTGAAGTTTGATTAATTGAGAAGATCTTTAGAAACAGAAATTCCTACAAATTTCACAGAAGTATACAGAGGGTTGGGAGGGTTACAATGTATTCTGGTACAGATTACTGATTACCTGTTAAAAATTCTAACTGTAATCTAATCCAAACTGCTTCTACCTTAAAGTAACATAATCTGATTGTTACTTTTGGACTACTGATCTTTTTAAAGTCATAATTAAAAAAACAAACAAACAAAAAGAGAAACTAATTTTAACATTAGACTTTTTCCAACAATCAATTATCACAAGGCAAACAGGAGAACTGGACTGTTTTATGAATCAAAATGAAAGAGTATAGGTGACATATTGGTCTGTGCTTTATGTGGGCTATGTGTATATGTCTATTTGAAAGAAAAAAAAAACTGGTATTTAAATACAATGTGATGTCAAACTACAGAGAAGATGAGACATAAGCAGCTGATATTAAGTCCACACAAACACTGCTCTCATGTTTTGCAAAATGGCCAAGTCTAAGTGGAACAATATATGGAAATATTTCAAAGATAAACATAATAAATTTGAACAGTATAGCTTAGATATGTATACTTGGGAGCATTAAAAAGGTGACGAGTTCAAAAATCAAGGCAAAGCTCCCCAGGCAAACATTGTGAGTGATTTTAACAAGAAAATAAAAAAAAATGTGGTACACTGAGACAAAAAGCTCTGAGACTGGAACACAAATGTAACTCGTTACAAAACCATGCTATGCTCACATGGAATTTTGCTTTATTGGTTAAAATGATGTTTGTAATATAATTTGTAGTTGCTGGCTTAGCTTTCAATGCCATACTGATGCTTCCTTCAGCCTCTTTTGGGGTTACTGCAGGACAAGTGAAGCTCCACCCCATCTTTTTAAATTGCCACTAATGCAACGTCATTGGACAGCTAAACGCACTTGAAGGAAAATGCTAACTGCCAATTCTATTACTACATGTAACAGATGCCCGTGTTGGCTAGCATCATGCTGAATGATGAGGGAGAGGGAGGTCCATCCTACCCACCAGAGAGCGCAGCCAACTGTACTCACTTGGACTGCCAGCCAAAGCTTGGCTGTGGCATCGCCAGGGATCACATTTGCAATCTCCTGATGATAGGTCCACTGGGTGTACTTTTCAGTCTACCCTGAATACAGCATCAACTGTAGGCAGGCAGAGCAGCTGCATATCAGGTTTCCTAAACTGTGTGGTGCTCTGTGGTGGTTCAAAACACATGTACTTGACCTCACTCTGACTGCTGTGTCTTCTCTCTGAGCCACAAAACATTGTGCACTTTCTTTCTAAATGTACACCCTAGGTTACTCTAAACACCTTGATTAAGCTTTAGAGGACCCATACTGCAGCTCAACTTTCGTTCTATGGTGAATTCTTTTTACATGTAAGTCTAATTACGCCTATGGAACTGTGTCCAATTAGTGTTTTAAGTGAATGACTGTATAATGCCCGATCCTGGGCATGGAGATCTGCTACCCACTTCATAGGTTTACAGTTACAGATTGTAGCCCATCTGTTGCTACCTAATTTATCAAACCCCTCTACTCCATCCATGAATGGAAATGAACCACCATATGATCATCGCTAACCAGATATTATTTGGGTGGTGGACCTCTCTCAGCACTGCAGTGATACCAATATGTAAGTGGCTTGATAATGTGTTGCGCTGGAGAGTAGAGAGGGACAGACAAATTATTGTAATAATTATAGCAATAATACTATCTTCATTTATAGAGCACTTTTCAAAACAGCGGCAGCTCAAAGCGCTTTACAGACAATGCAAAAACAGATGTGCTACAGTCAGTAAAGACAAATATATAAAGTGTATCTCTGTGGTATAGTTGGCCTGATAAAATGACTAGGGAGTGTTAAGTACAAGATCAGTATAACAAATAAACTGTTGTGTATGTGTATGTAAGTAATTAACTACTTACGTGAGTTTCTCCACTCTATAGTGTAGGTCTTTCAACAGAGCAGACAGCTCCTTCACAGTGATGTTTTCTGTTTCTTTTTCACTCAGATCCAACTCTTTCTGCAGTAAGGGGTTTTTATCCAGAATTTGATAAAGATGTTTGCAGGCTTTCTCTGCATCCAATTCCAACAGCCTATAGAAAGAAGAAAAAAAAAAAAACACTAATGATTACATACTGAGAAAAATGACAAGTCTTCAGCTCGAGGATGTTAGCGTTTTCATTATCTAACCACAAGCCATATTTGTTACAGCGACCTCTTTTCTATTACAATACAAGAAGTGTATGTATGAGGTGCAGTCAGAAAGTTATGAGACTGTTCCTGTTGCGAATGAACGGAGAGTGGAATGGTAATGTGCATATAAAAGGTGGGAGCAATAACTTTCATATCAAAATTCTGTGACAGATTCAGGAAATCAGCACTGGAGACTCTTGAATTGCTTCTGAAGCTATGAGCCGGACGAGGATTTCTGAGTGGCTTTTGAGTTTCGAAAGAGACAGAACATCACTAGAGGTTATCAAGAGGTCATGGCATCCACGAGCCACAACCCCTGAAAATGCCCAAGATATTGAATGAATTGTGTGTCAGAACTGTTGGATCAACATTAAGGACAAAATACAATATAAAACATGCTATAATTTTTGTACAAGCCACGTTTTATGCTTTATGTTAAATTCTGTAAATAAACAGTAATTGTGCATTAAAATGTGCAGAAGTGTGTTCTCTGCAGAGCAGACATGTGAAACTGGGGACCTTTCAAACCAAAGTACTGCTGAGATTAGTGTTTACCCTCATCTAACACTGTTCATGAAGGCCTTGCTGATTAGCTCATGAGCTAAATGTTTTAGAACAACAGGATTTTTTTTAACTTAATGTTAAAATACTATATAATGGCATCAAATAATTAAGCTCAAAAGTTCCATGCAATTAAGTAACTCAAAAATGGTAAAAGAGATGGTTGAGTAAAAAGAAATAGTCAGAATATATGGGTGATATAATTTATTATTAGTGAATAAAGTACTCTTTACTTTTGTGACATTTCTCACCTCAGTGTTTGCATTGGTCGCACAAATATGTCAGTGAGTTCCTTCACTCCTGTGTCTCCAGGGTCGTTCCCTATGAGTTCCAGCGCTTTTAGGTCTGCTGTATTGTTTGACTTCAGAGCTGAAGCCAATGCAGAATATCCTTCCTGTGTTACACTGCAGAATGAAAGTCTAGAAAAAAGAATATTTGTTGATTTAATTTGCTTACATTTTGTGTATAATCCATCATTATTATAAAGCATACATTTTATGTATGATCACATATAGAGATGCATGATTAATTGTATTTATATTGTCATTGTGTTATGAATTTCCCGAATAGTATCGTAATTATACTATACTCGCTGTCAGAGCAAAACCTTGTATCTCCAGCAAAGTAATTTTACAAGCAAAAAAATCTCAATTTCAATGTAAGTGAATGTATCAAAATTTTATTCTACTGTATTTTTTATGATTTCTATTTGTCCATCTGTCCTGAAACTGTAAAGAACAGCTAATATTTTCAAATTATTGTGGTGGTCCTGTGGGGGGCCTAAGCATTGAATAACAGAAAAAAAGAGAAACAGATGGACTACATTCTGAAACTACAAAAGATGGACTATATTCTTCTAGATGCACCTACATGGTAAGTGGAGCTGATGAAATGGACAATGAATGTAGATACAAGGAGGTAGTTAGTCCATGTTTCTCTGCATACTTTGTTAGTCTACTTTCACCCTGTTCTTCAGTGGTCAGGACCCCCATGGACCCTCACAGAGCAGGTACTATTTGGGTGGTGGATCATTCTCAGCACTGCAGTAACACTGACATGGTGGTGGTGGTGTGTTAGTGTGTGTGTTGTGCTGGTCTGAGTGGATCAAACATAGCAGTGCTGCTGGAGTTTTTAAACACTGTGTCCACGCATTGTCCACTCTATTAGACACTCCTACCTTGTTGGTCTACCTTGTAGACGTAAAGTCAGAGACGATAGCTCATCTGTTGCTGCACAGTTTGTGTTGGTCATCCTCTAGTCCTTCATCAGTGGTCACAGGATGCTGCCCACAAGACGCTGTTGGCTGGATAGTTTTTGGTTGGTGGACTATTCTCAGTCCAGCAGTGACACTGAGGTGTTTAAAAACTCCAGCAGCACTGCTGTGTCTGATCCACCACATCAGTGTTACTGAAGTGCTGAGAATGACCCACCACCCAAAAAGTACCTTTGTGGGGGCCCTGACCACTGAAGAACAGGATAACAAAGTATGCAGAGAAACAGATGGACAACAGTCTGTAAAGACTGATAGTAACTGTAGAAACCTGGAGATGGTTCGATATTGTTATCAGTGTGTATATATACACATATATATTATTTTGCACTTTGCGTAATAGTAAATGATGCCTTCATATTGTTTGCAATATGTTTACAGGACAGAAGAATAGGAAAGTAAGATTTCTGTTTAATTGTACAGGACAAATGTGTATATTTGCTGCATTGCCAGTCAGAGATACTATTTTTTTCCTTCAAATTATTTTTTATTACATCGTTATCACAATATCAGAAGACTTCAGGGAAAATCGTGTTTTATGTCCGTATCATGCAACCCTAATTTTTTTTCTTTTGTGGAACAACTGGAACTCACCTCAGTTTCTGCAGTTTACAGTTCTGACTGTTCAGTAGAGCACAAAGCTGCTTCACTCCAGAGTTTCCTATTTGATTTTTACTCAGATCCAGCTCTGTCAGGTGTGAAGGATTTAAACAAAGAGCTGATGACAGGGCAGCACAGCCTTCCTCTGTAATACTGCACTTATTCATCCTGCAGAGAAAGAGGAATGATGGATAAAAGTTCATTTAAAAAACTTCACTTATAAATGACTGGAACAAAATAAAATTTGAACTTTTTTTGACATTGGTGTGTTATCTTCTGGCAATGTATTGTGAAAAACATATCTACCTCAAAAGAAATTACAATAGTGCAAAACATTGTAACATCATGCTTTTACGAAGCGTTAAAATACTACTATTTTTCCTATTTCTATTTAAATGCAATAACTTAAAATATATCAAACTACATACTTAAGTTTCTTAGGTCTGCAGTGTAAATCCTCCAGTAGAGCAGAGAGCTGCTTCATTCTTGAATCTTCTTGTATTTTCCCACTCAGATCCAGCTCTCGCTGCAGTAAGGGGTTTTTACCTAGAACTTCAGTCAGAGAAGCACAGGCTATCTCTGCATCAGCTTTTTTCAGCAGCCTACAAAGACAGCGAGAGTTAGAGAACATAACTAACAAATTCTGTTGCAATTGTATTTTTATTTTATTTTTTTGAATTGACTCCGAATACCTCATCCTGATTTCATGCCTTCGTTTTTACTATTTTAACTTATTTTAACTAGATGTGTGATTGCACATTAAGATCATTGTTGTATCTTTGGAATACATTTACATTGTTTGCGCCTTGGTGAACAAGTGATTACATGACTTTACTTGACAAAATTTATGAAAAACACTTATGATACAAACTGACCTCTGTAAGTGACTGAGACTCAGTCTCATTTTTCTAAGCAAATGTTACTGATACTTGCAAAAGAGTCAGACTCAAGGTTACTGCTATCCACTAATGAATCAGACTCAACTCTAAATGCAGGATGCCACATAGCAGACTAGTACACATGTAACACAAAGAGGAAGCCAGCTACAAAAAGAAAACCTAAATTCAAACAACTATTTCTAATATTTTACAATATGGTATTATAGGTTAGGATTTTGCAGGCATAATTTGTGAAAAGTTAGACTTTTTTTCTCTGTAATTGTGTGACTTCTTTAAGCTTCAATATCATCCTTTTGCTGCCCCACCTTATATTACCACAGTCGTACCCTTTAAGCTTGGTAAAACAACATTTCTTTGGTTTGTTTGCCTACCTTTAACAACAGGTTTTAATTCGTCATTTGTAGAGTGTTATTTTCTTTTATAGCTGCTATTTGTCATTCCTCCTCATTTATACAGTGTATAAAAGTTCAATTTTGAGCATGTGTGTAGATAGTGGACTAATTACTTTTGTGTGTAATGCTTTTCCTTTACTGTTTTTGAAATTTAAAGCAATACATAGAGGCCCACATTTAGGCATGTCCACCTTTGAATGAAAAGAACATGTTTGATGAACCTATAACCTCTTGCTAAGTCATTTATTTTAGGGTGGGCCTCTGTGTGCTCTTTAAATTTTGCATAATTATAAACAGGCTAAGCATAATCAAGCATGTAAAAAGTGTGAGGTGAACATTTTCCTTTTGTACTTGTTTTACTAGTTTTAATACAACTAGTTTGTACCAGTTTTAAACATTTATACTTTGAGTAAGGACATATTTGAGACTAAGTGAAATTTATAGTTCAGGTCAACAGCTAATGCTTTTCCCAGTCAACACAGATTTCTGAAATTAGATTCCAGAAAGACAGCAAGAAAGACAGAAATGACATGTTCTTTTCTCATGTCTTTTGTTATTTTGCTGATTATTCATGTAGAATAATAATTTTTCACAGTTTCAAATTCAAGCCCCAAAATCATACTAATCATATTTCACACTTCCTTAATTTTCAAAATATTTACCTCAGTGTCTTCAGTTTACATTTTGGATCATTTTGTAACTTAATGAGAACCGACACTCCTGTTTCTCCAGGGTCATTCCCTCTGAGATCCAGCTGTACTAGGTATGAGGAGCAGTTTGATTGCAAAGCTGAAGCTAGAGCAGTATATTCTTTCTCGGTCAAACTACAGAATGAAAGACTAGAGAAAGGAGAGATATTATTAAAACTTTAAATTCAAGTTTTACCTTAATGCCTGTTTAGGTTTGTTAAAACACTAACATCAGTTTTGTGAGTTTGCTGTATGCATTCTTCAGTAGATCAGAGAGCTTCTCCACTCCAGAGTTTCCTATTTCATTCCCACTCAGATCCAGCTCTGTCAGGTGGGAAGGATTTGAAAAAAGAGCTGTTGCCAAAGCAGAACAGCCTTCCTGTGTTATACTCATGTTATTAAGCCTGCAGACAAAATACAACACATTTTCAACTGTTTAAACAATTCTGTATGTTGATAAGATCATGTCCATGTATTAATATTCTATATATATATCATTTACTAGATATTACTATAACTATTAAAACTGTTCTGTATGGCATATATTTAAAAAAAAATCATGTTACATGGTACAGTGTTATTCAGATATCACACTATAATAAACTGTATGCTAACAAAATTAATCAAAAATTCAAACACATCTTACTTAAGTGTTTTCAGTATGCAATGTGAATCCCTCAACAGATCAGAGAGCTGCTTTATTCCTGCGTCTCCTTGTATTTTCCCACTGAGATCCAGATCTCTCACAAGTAAGGGGTTTTTTCCTAAAACTTTACTCAAATAAGCACAAGCCTTCTCTGCAGCATCACTATTCAAAAATCTGCAGAGAAAATAATGAGTATTTATTATCTTACTGTTTCAGTGCTTCATAATGGTCAGATCATTCTAATTTCAAAAATCATTGTCCAAGTAGAAAAAAGATTCCTAGATTTAGAAACACCACTCACATTTACACAACATGGAAGCTTATTAACATGTTAAAGTTACTTATTCCAAGTATATCATGGAGAGTCACAGAAACAAGGCTGAATATTCCAATACTCAAAGCTGACTTCACACCTAAGCACTCTTACATATTATGATTGTATATTTATGCAATTTTAATCTTTAATCATAAAGTGTTACAGTGCTTCAGTGTGAATATTGGAATCAAAATCAAAACACTGCAAACGCAGAAAAAAATTTTATGCTGAAATCGACTGTTTAACACACTGTAAGTAAATTACCTGTTGAACAAAACTGCTGTGAACACAAGTAATGCAGTAAAAAAAGTTCACCTTAGTATTAGTTTGCATTTTGGATTCTTTTGTAAATCAGTAAGAAGCTGCACTCCTTTGTCTCCAGGATCATTCTCTCGGAGATCCAATTCAATCAGGTGTGATGAACAGTTTGACTGCAGAGCTAAAGCCAGAGCAGCATATCCCTCTCCTGAGAGGCAGCAAGCTCTGAGACTAAAATCAGAAAATGCAACTTTTTAGTGACTGTCCTAATTCTTTAAGTGGACACTGTCATTGATTATCAGTATGAGTGCTAGTACTGTGTATACGTGAGCAGTGGCAAGAAGGATCTCTCATCACTAGCTATACCATGTAACCAAATGCATTAAAATGTGTCATGTGAGAGAATTGTAAGTAAAAGAAATTGAAACTACATCCCTAGCAAATAAATAAACCCATGTTCTTTTTGTTTGCTAAATTTTTCAATCCTTAGACACAGGCCTACCAACCTAGAAAGCACTGTCTCTGGGGCATAAATGATTAAGGTCTACCTAATAAAGATCTTAGTTCCTGCTTTAGCTATTTCTGTAAATGTTTGCATTAACATGATTTGCAAATGTATTGAAATATGTATATTATTATTGAAACCAATTTATGATGCAGGCCAATAAAAGCATAAAGACTGATGACTTTGACAGGGAACAAATGCCCTGCTTTTAAACAAATGGCATGTTAGGTAAGTATTTTTGTTACACAGAGGTAAACATGCTTGTGTCACAACCTCTTTGAAATGTGTTGCAGGCATCAAAATTGGAATAGTTGTACATTTTCAAATGTACTAATCACTGCTTTCTGTTATTTTTAGCATTTCATATACTTTCCCAGTTTTTTTGGAACTGAAGTTTGTACTCAGTTGATACTAAACATTAAATGTTGTAACAATGTTAAAGACGAAAATTTTACTCACTTTAGTTTTGCTACAGTGCAGAGTGAATTCTTTAGTAGTTCGGCGAGCTGCTTCACTCCTGAGTTTCCTACTTCATTTCTGGTCAGATCCAGTTCTCCTAGGTGTGAAGGGTTTGATTTCAGAGCTGATGACAGAGCAGCACAGGCTTCTTCTGTTACACTGCAATTACTCAGTCTGCAGAGGAATAAAGCAGTTTTCTTAATATTTTTCTTTGCTAATTTTCTTTATATCTTCATCAACTTCATTTACATATACTTTTTTAGATAGAGAATATTTCTCAATTAATTTTACAGTCAACAAACTAAGGTATCTACTTGTTAGCCATTAATTTGTTAAATATAAGTTCCAGTGGTAATCATTTCCCAGTTCAACCCAGCCAAGTCAACACAAATTGATAAACAATGGTATGTGTCTTTCAATGTATTTAAAAAGATTTTTGATGCATTTAATGTTACTGAAGTTTTACATACTGCAGTTTCCAGAGTTTGAATTGTGTATTCTCCAGCACACTGCACAGATGCTTAATTCCTGACTCTCCTAATTTATTCCCACTCAGATCTAGCTCTGTCAGGTGTGAAGGATTTGAACCAAGAGCTGAAGCTAGAGTAGCACAGCCTTCCTCTGTAATATTGCTGTTATTCAGCCTGAAAACAGAGAGAGAGAGAGAGAGAGAGAGAGAGAGAGAGAGAGAGATAGAGAGAGAATGTTTAATTATTGGGAAATAAAAATCTCAAAACATTTAAATATTTTTTTTTTACATATGAATAAATAAAAGGCAAAAGATCAATTAAATGTTATGGCATTCATGTTTTAATGGGTATGTTACAAAAAGCATTTTGTAGCACACAAACAATTATATGAAAAAAGGTAATCTCCAAAAATGGCATTTTGTCAAGCAAATGATAGAATAGAGCTCTATAGCTTTTAGTTGAAAGTTTAGAAAATAACTGATTAAAATATTTAAAATACTGACTTCAGTTTCTTAGGTCTGCAGTGTGAATCCTCTAGCAGAGCAGAGAGCTGCTTCAATCCTGAGTCTTCTTTCATTTTTCCACTCAGATCCAGCTCACTCAGCAGTAAGGGGTTTGCTTGCAGAGTTTTAGTCAGAGAATTACAGGCTTCCTCTGCAGCAGAACTTTTCAGCAACCTGCAAGAGAAAGAATGTTTTCAATTCAATATAAAATCATGAAGGGCCAAATTCTGACTAAGAATACACATGCATGGCAAGGAGAGGCAAGTCATGTCTCTGGAGTATAATTGTTGTGAATGGAAATGCATAGGTAAGTAATAATCAGGTCCCTTTTCTAGTTTGCCCTGTGTATTCTCTGGAGATTTGTGAAAACTATGTAATCAAGCAATGAAAGACAGGCAAAAAGTAGTTCCTAAAGAAGCAAAAATGCTTTCTGTGTTGTTTTCCTTGAATATGGTTCACTTCTGTTGGAAAGGGAAATGGTGACCTCCTTACTTTCATCTCCCAATGGATCATTAAATTAAGCAACATCTGCTACTGAAGTAAATTTTCTTTAATGGAATGTGGTATACCAACTGTTTATAACTAGATTAATTAAACCAAGAGTCCCCAGTCCTGGGGACCCAACACTATGCACATTTTTGTTCTTTGTCTCACAAGCACACCTGATTCAACTCATTAATTATCAAAGCACTTTGTAGGCTGCGTCAGGTGCGTCGAGTTTACGCAACAATATAAATGACTTTCCAGAAGAATCTCACCAAAACACACATAAAATTGGTCTCTTTTGTTGATAGGCTATTATAAAGCTAATTTAGGCAATAATATTCACACACCCAAATTTAAGTACTATGTAATTTTGTTTATCAGAGCATTTGGCATAGCAAGGATACTACTACTTTACGTTATATCAAAACATTGTGATTGTCTTTACACTATTATTGAAAAGTAGAGGCTATTTATGCTAATTAGTAAATGTTAATTAATTATTAAAAATGTAAACAATCACGGCTAGTATGAGCTTTCTCCAAGTGAGGTTAAGCAAGGCACTGCAACTCTTCAAACTGACTCTAATGCAGCATCACTGGACAGCTCATCACATGTAGTGGACAATGCTAAATGCCAGTTCTGTTACATCAGCTAACAGATGCTGATGTTGGCTAGGACCATGCTAAGATTTGGGGAAAGGAAACGCCATCTCACATAGAGAAACGCCAATTATGCTTTCTTGGACGTTCAGCTGTGAGTATGTGCAGCATCGCCAAGAATTACTTCCCACTTGGGCTTAAATGTTTCTTGTACATATTACTGTCATAAAAATAGCTCACCTCAGTGTCATTTTACGCTGTTGATGCTTCTGTAAATTAGTGAGCAGCTTCACTCCTTTGTCTCCTGGGTCATTCCCTCTGAGATCCAACTCTATTAGGTGTGATGAGGGGTTCGATTGCAGAGCTGAAGCCAGATCAGCATATCCTTTTTCTTGGATGTTATTATAACTGATTCTGGAAATAAATAAATAAAAGCCTAAGCAGTCTTGAGTATATTCCAAATATTTGTCTTTCCTTTACAAGTTAATATTTATTGCTTATAATATTTTTTATATTTTGCTTATATGATCTGTAACTACACATATATAAGTTAGACTAGCAATCAAAAATATTGTAGCCATAAAAGTTCATGATACCATATACAAACTGTGCATTATTTTGTGTTTGACTGTCACTGTTATATGTAGTGTTAGATATCTGTGTGAATACTCACATAAGCTTTTGTAGTATGCAGTTTGTATTCTTCAGTAGATCAGAGAGCTGCTTCACTCCTGAGTGTCCTATTTTATTTCCACACAGATCCAGCTCTATCAGGTGTGATGGATTTGTTCCCAGAGCTGAAGCCACAGCAGCACAGCCTTTCTCTGTGATACTGCAGTTACTCAGTCTGCAGACAGATTGAATATCTTTGATGAAAACATTTCAATAAAAAGATCTGAACAGCATATTTCCTTACCTCCTTAACAGTTTAATTTGTGATTTTAGTCTTGCTCAATGGACTATGTTTGCCAGCATCAGTAAAGGTTACATTCTCTTCTGCCTGCTGAAACATAATCTGTAGTAATAATCCCGGGATATATTAATCACATATATTAAATCACATGCAAATTTCCATGTTGGTAAATATTTCATCACATTCTGGGGAATAGAAATCTTTATGAGTAAACACTAAAAGATGTAAAATGACAACAAAAATAAGTGAGTAATAACTATGTTATACAGTGAAGTTGACTGTCCCAACGTAATGACAATGCTAATGCATTCAATTAACACAACAAACTAAATGATTAGGGTAAACAAAATTATAATTCAATTTAATGCTTGGACATATGTTTTTTTACTTGTGAGCAGCCAAGTATGTAGCATGTAGAACATTTTGGTGTAATAGCAATGTGTAAATCAAGTAGCCACTCCCATTTTTGTAATGTATACCATTAATTTTATCCCGTGCAATTGACTTCCTTTGGTAAAAATAATTACACGACTTATCCCTGTAAAATGAATCCAGTTCGAATAGCACTTCACTTATGCTTTATCTTAAGCACTTTACTCACTTGTCAAAACTCTGAGCACTACCAGTAGTAACATTGCTGACTTGTTCTGTCTGTGT
Source organism: Colossoma macropomum (assembly GCF_904425465.1). Classification (NCBI taxonomy): domain Eukaryota; kingdom Metazoa; phylum Chordata; class Actinopteri; order Characiformes; family Serrasalmidae; genus Colossoma; species Colossoma macropomum. The sequence continues at coordinate 170,896 of NW_023496008.1, read as the reverse complement.
GGTATTCTAACTTACTCCCTGATTATACAATAAAACAATACATTAGAATATTTATAGACAATATCTTTTACCATGGCTCTACCACAGATGTTAATGTAATAAAAAATATGCCTTATAGCAGATGCTACTTCACCTCATTATCTTGAGTGTAGACATTGGATTTTTCAGTCCAGCAGTGAGCTGCACCACTCCAGAATCCTGCAGATTATTATTGCTCAGGTCCAGTTCTTTGAGGTGGGGGTATAAACAGTTGAGAACTTCAGCTAAAGCTGAACAGCCTTCCGCCGTTAATTCACATTTACTAAGCCTAAATATAAAATCAGTCAGAGGAATGAAAAACAACTTTGAATTATCAATAAATCACTTAGGCATTCAATAATGACCACTTATATACCAACACTCATTCGTATACATTACTTACTGAATTTTCCAAAAACAAAAAAAAAAAAAATATTCTGACTTAAACAAACAGAATGCCCTATGGTCTTACATCAGAATCTCCAGTTTACATTTTGGATTCTTCAGTCCAGCAGCCAGACACTGCATTCCTGTATCCTGTAGATCATTGTTACTGAGGTCTATTTTTCTCACAGTGGAGTCCAAGTTGAGAATGCAGGCTAGGGTCAGGCAGCTTTCCTTGGTTAGATTACACTTATTGAGTCTAAAAGAAAATATCAAATTAGCAGTGCTACATCTTTGCTACTTAAGTCTGCAGAATAGATAAGCACTTTTATTAGGGTCTAGCTATCTGACTACACTTATCTCTATTATTATCTAGATCTCTATTATTATCATTATTATTATTACTACTATTACAATTATTATTATTATTATTATTATTATTATTATTATATGAACACTGTGTTATAAACACTACATTTGTTGTATTTTTCCAAGCCAAAGCATAATGGACATAATTGATATCAGTGATATTGGTCGGTCTCTCAATATACAGTCCTATGAAAAACACACTCATGTTTCATGTTTTGTTGATCTGTAGTGAAAATAATTTAATACATCCTTGACAGGGAACGTTTCAAATGAAATAATATTTAGCATATTCTGCAAATAGTGCACGATTTCTATTTATTTGATCAAAAAAATATATAAAATATGCTATAATTTTTGCACAGACCACATTTTATGTTTGTGGGGTGGGGGGGTTGGAGATTAGTCATTTTCAGATTTTTCAGAAATTGATTACTAAAACAGAATTATTAAAACGAGTAATACAAACCTAAGCTCCTTTATTTTAAAGTGTGAATCTTCCAGTAAAGAACACAGCTGATCCACATCTGAGTCTCCTCGCATTTTCTGACTCATATCCAAATCTTTCAGCAGTAATGGGTTTCTTTTTAGAATTTTAGTTAGAGAAGCACAGGCATGTTCTGCAGCAGGAGTGCTCAGAAACCTGCAGAGAGAGAAAAATATGTCACATTATAAGTAATATACTTATTCCCAGTACATTATTAGGATCTGGGCACCAAAGATGATAACAAATGTAGTACTGACTGTTGAGTGCACAACTTTCAAATGGAAAAACACCTTTTGGACCCAGACTATCAGGTTAAATTGCTTTAAACTGGCTACAGGTCACCATATTCGAAACTGTATCTGTCTCTTCTGGTAGCATCACCAAATAAGTCCAAGTGGACAGGGGGAAATTCTAAATAGAATAGTACCAACAGTACCGATAGTACATGAAGCCAGCCACCACAGCTCCTGACGCAACAACATTGGACAGCTGAATGTGTTTAGAGGAGAACACTAACTTCCAATTATTTTACGTCAGGTAACAGAAACCCGTGTTGGCTAACGTCATGCGCAAATGAAGGTGGGGAGAGGGAAGTCCATCCCACCCACCCAAAGAAGCAAAGTATGCTCTCTTGGATGGCTGTGGCATGCAGATTAAACACATCTCCAATTTAGAGTTTGCCAGTTGTGCCACTAGGGAGCACTTTGGTCTGTATTTTGAACAAGGCATGACATTTAAACATAGACAGCAAGTGTTGTTATTGCCCACTCATGACAACAAGATGCTGGCAAAATGGAAACTTGATTTCCAAACTTCCAAATGCAAGACAAGACATGCCAGTCAAAGAGAATAAGAAACACCTCATTCTGCTGACAGAGATTATGAGGTTGACGATTTTTCTCTATTACCATCCACATCTTTGATGGGGGAAGGTGTTTCTGATAAGGCAGGATGTCTTTAGCCTTAACAGTATGAGCCACTGACTCAAGCCACTGAAGAGTTAACATAGTGCCAGAAAATGATTAGCAGTGAATGGGAGAGGCGTCTGAATGGTAGAACATTCCCTGAAACCATGACAGCTTTTAATAATCTGTTCAGCAAGTTCATATAAAACCTGAGTCCTGATTTCTTAGGTGCACTGAATTCTGAATGAATAAAGTAGATTTCTTTGAATGCTGTCTAGGTTTTTTTTCAGTTTGACATCAAGGTCGCAGAGTGCTTTGCCGGTCAGCAAGGGTTTGCTGCAGTGGCCCTAAATCCTACATTCTGTAAGCTGTTCATGGCACTTCAGTTCCGCCTCAAATTCACATTTCCCTTCATAAATCGAACTCTCAGGAGCGCGCACTCACTGCACAGAAATCAACGGCAAGCAACACTGGAACTACGGAAAAAAGTTTGAAAAAGACAGTACGGACGAAAGATTGACACACTCAGTAACAATGTCCATTTAGCGTTAATCTTTCCTGAACTGTTTCGCTTACCGTAGTTCATGTTCCTTGCCGTTGATTTCTGTTCACTGAGTTGTGCACCCGAGAGTTTGAGTTGTGAAGGGAAATGTGAATCGGATGCAACACCGGCAGCTTTGTGGAGATTTGCAAGAATTCTCATTTAATTGATCCAACATCTTTATTACAAACTAAGCTTAGATTAATTGAGTTATTTACAGTTGTTACAGACATCTGCCAAAGCGCAGCCTTGTGAAGTGGTGCTGGGGGTATTTAGCTTAGTGTGGGAGTGTGGTTATCTCCTCTCTAGGCTCCTATGCTTTCATATTTATTAGTGTGGCACGAGTAGGGCGTCATCAGGGATCGGTAACTTTGGATGACTGATTTGCATACTGTGATGTGTCTTCGTACTATGGCATCATCCGATCCTATAGCAGAGTTGAACCAGAGGGGTGCTGCAAAGGTGGAACTGACCACGATAAAAATTGTATTTTTACAGTTTGGAAAGATGTGTTCACATTTTAAGCAAGCTGGTATATTTTATTATTACAGAGCAGTGCATTTCAGCTGTTAATGGAAAAAAAGGTCTTAGGGTGTAGTTACTCTTTAAAGATTTCATTATTACAAGGAGAACTATTAAACAAGGAACACAAGGAGTGCCTCAAGATAACTGCTTTTACCATTGACCTGTTGTCAAGGACATGATTAAGAGTTGTGGTGTGTGGTAGTGCAGTTGTTTCTCTAACTGATGTTACCTGGGACCAAAATCCATTAAAAGTTCCCAATGTAATCTCTGGATTATTTTAACAAACAAGTCTAGTGTTAACTTGTTAGCTCATGTAAAGGCAGTCTCCTCTTTTTCTGACATAAAAACTTAATCCCAGTAGCAAAAAGATTTCTCTTGGGTTTTTGAAATAATATTTCCCCCATGACACACATTCATTAGTATTTTTATCGCCTCTACAGCCATCTCACGACAATCACATATATAATATAGTGTATTAAATGTTGGTGGTAAATAAGTGCATCAGAGTCTACAATATGATGCATTTCATTTACAGCTATATTGCAAAGGTTTTAAGTAGTTTGTAAATAATTAATTAATTTCTCATTTAAGTGCTTTCAGTTTACAGCATCTATCATCCATTAAATCAGTGCACTCTTTCACTCCTGATTCACCAGGATCATTCTCTCTGAGTCAAATACATATTTCCTAAAAACACATTTATTTCAACCATATTGACTATTTTCTGGTGGAGAAATAATTTACCTAATTGTCTTCAGGCTATATTTTGGATTCTCTAGTAGATTCGTGAGCAGTTCCACTCCTGATTCTCCAGGATCATTCCCTCTGAGATCAAGCTGTATCAAATGTGATGAGGGATTTGATTTCAGAGCTGAAGCCAGAGCAGCATATCCTTCCTCTGTTATACTGCAGAATGAAAGTCTTCACAGAAGACAACGTTTGTTATTTGGCAATAAAACAGAGAAAAATGACATGGCTTCATGAAGCATACAAAATCCAACTGTAATAAAGGTGCTATTTTTGTGTAATGCTAATCACTTGCCAGAATATGTGTATGATGTGATGTTAGCTAAATTTCCAACTATGCTCTGAGACAACAAAGAGCATTTCAAATGTGTTCATGTATTTCTTATTTAATTTAAAATGACTAGAACTCACCCCAGAATCTGCAGTTTACAGTACTTCAGTAGAGGACAAATCTGCTGAACTCCAAAGTTTCCAAATTTATTGTCACTAAGATCTAGCTCTATGAGATGTGAAGGATTTAAACGAAGAGCTGATACCAGAGCAGTACAGTCTGTAATATTGCTGCTGTTCAGCCTGTAAACAGAATGTAATGGCGGAGATGGTTAATTTTTAAAAAATGGTTTGGTGTTTAAAAAAGTGTGTCACAAAAATTATTGGAACTAAATAATTTTTTAATAAATTTAATCAGCAATATCTTCATACTTGTCATCCTTGGTAAAGGTCTGTAAAAATACATGTATGTGCAAGGTCATCACAACAGTGCAAAAGACAGAAATGTTATTCAAACCACAAATGACAAAATACCAATGGCTAATATTAAATTGATTTTTCTCTATATTTGATTTTAAACACAAATTAAACTAAATCTGAATAAATTGAACTACATACTTAAGTTTATTTGGTCTGCAGTGTAAATCCTCCAGTACAGCAGATAGCTGCTTTATTCCTGAATCTCCTTGAATTTTCCCACTCAAATCCATATCTCTCAGCAGTAACACATTTATTCCTAGAGCTTCAGTCAGATAAGTACATGCGCTCTCTGCAGCATCACTTTTCAACAGCCTACAGAAAGAGTAAATGATAAAATATCACTAGAAACTTTAAAGTGATCATTTTTGAGAGTTATTCTGTTTTACCTTATTTCCAGAAGTACAGATAAATACAAGCCCCGTATATTAGCCATAAGGAAATACTAGCTAAAGTTCAAGATGATGATGGTTGAATAAGGGCTAGAAAACTTTAAATAATATTCATAACATTTATATTTAAAAGCTCAAAATCATTTACATTACAGTTAATTTACATGCAAATAAAAACTTGTGTGAGCCTCAAATCAAATTATGTAATATTTTGGGCAGAATCATATTAAAAAGATGTCTGCACTAGGAGTACACTATTTAACAATCAAATAAACATTCTCAAGGCTTAGAGAGCATTTACATCTCTCTAATATTTACCTCAGTGTTGTCAGTTTACAGTTTGAATCCTGTAGTAGGTCAGTAAGAAGTTCCACTCCTTTCTCCCCAGGATCATTTCCTCTGAGATCCAGCTCTATTAAGTGTGATGAGTGGTTTGATTTCAGAGCTGAAGCCAGAGCAACATATCCATCCTCTGTTATATTAGAGCTTGAAAATCTGAAAAGAGGACAAATTTAGTACTTTACCATTTAAAAAGGCACAAATAAATGATTCATGAAACAAGAAATGAAGTAAATTACATATAATTCTATTGAATATACTTTTTTAATGCTAGTCAATCTCAAGTGGAGCCTCTCCCAACTAATGACCGTTACTAAAACCTCTAAAAAACACAAAAACATCAACTATATTTTAATGCAATAGCAACCAAAATAAGGGTTTCTCTGGAAACTTCTTAACAAGTTAGTATTATGTATAATGCATTATGCATAATGCATTTCCACACTGAAAGTACTGCTAGAATGATTGTTTCTTTATCTACAGTGTCTTTTCTGTGTGCATTACTGTTCTACAGTGTCCTTGAGGCAGAGGAACTCAACAGCTGCTGTATCTATAAATTACATTAAAAATAGATATGATGTCTAATAATGAAAACCAAGGTACATTATCAATGCATTTCTGGTGCTGTGTGCTTGTTATTTTTAAAATCATCTCACCCCAGTTTTTGAAGTTTCATGTGAGAATTCGTCAACATAATACAGATGTGCTTAACTCCAGTGTTTCCTAGTTTATTCTCACTCAGATCCAGCTCTATCAGGTGTGAAGGATTTGAACAAAAAGCTGATGATAGAGCAGCACAGCCTTCCTCTGTAATACTGTTCTTATTCAGCCTGCAGACAGAGTATAAAGAGAATAAGAATTTTTATCAATGCAAGACATTAACATTTTATGGGATCAATGTGCTGTTCTTCTGGTGTTCGTGGTTCAAACACGCCTGAAAAACTTCACAAGTTTCAAATACTTAGCATATCTATACAAAACTACATAAAAATACAAAACTAATAAAAAAACTACACACTTAAGTTTCTTAGTTCTGCAGTGTAAATCCTCTAGTAGATTAGAGATCTGCTTCATTTTTGAATCTCCTTGTATTTTCCCACTCAGGTCCAGCTCTCTCTGCAGTAAGGGGTTTATTCCTAGAACTTTAGTCAGAGAATCACAGACTTCCTCTGCAGTAGACCGTTTCAACAGCCTGCATAAAGAAAGAAAAAAAGAAGAATAACAATTATCAGGAGATCATGCACAATAAATAAAAATATTCAAATATTAAGCATTAATCGATGACAAAAAGGCTGAAAATTGTTAGATTCATGTGGAAAGCTTTGCTGTCAAATGTTCCTACTAAAACCATTTCTTGGTACCACTTATATTTGTGGTAGTAGAAATAGCTTACCTAATTGTTTTCAGTTTACAGTTTGGATCCTCTGGTAAATCAGTAAGCAGCTTCACCCCTGTATCTCCAGGATCGTTCCCTCTGAGATCCAGCTCTATCAGGTGTGATGATTTCAGAGCTGAGGCCAGAGCAGCATATCCTTTCTTTGTTACATTGCAGAATGAAAGCCTGGAAAGAGAATATGGGTTGATTATATTAAAAAGCATGTTGTAAATTTATTGTTTTTAAATTGCTTATGTTTCAAGCACATCTGCTTGTCTGCATTTCACGTACAGTCCAATCATTACAGTTATTGTATTACATTGTTAGGGTTTATATCTATTTTTTTTGTTGTTTATGAGTAAAGTGACTACAACTCACTTCAGCTTCTGCAGTTTACAGCACTGATTGTTCAGTAGAGAACAGATATGCTTCACCCCAGAGTTTCCTAGTTTATTCTTACTCAAATCCAGCTCCCTCAGATGTGAAGGATTTGAACAAAGAGCTGATGATAGAGAACGACAGCCTTCCTCTGTAATGCTGCTCTTATCCAGCCTGCAAACAGAGCAACAGAAGAGAAGAGTAGATTTCAATGAACTTCACTGAAAAACGAACTGTAGTGAAAAAAAAAGAAAAGAGAACTTGTACTGTTTTGATGTTGATGTTATTCTCTGTAGGTCTTTTTTGACCAATGCCATTGCATTAGTACAAAAAAAGTGATCACTAGCATTCCGAAAGTAGTGCAGTACTGTCTATATATGGAGATACTGACCCACTGTGTGGTACTGAGTACTCCATAAAATAGTGGTGACCCTGCTGCCAATCAATTTTTATGTTTTAAATTCTGTTACTTTAAACACAGCATCCAGCACTCTATGGATACTATGATATATTTGGAAGATATTATTTTGAAATATATCTGTACTGCCTAGCACTGTCAACAACGACAACGCATCAATGGATAATACCGAGTTTACTTAAATAGAAATATTATAAGTTGAAGTCCAAGTACATTAAAATACCTACTTAAGTTTCGTAGGTCTGCAGTGTAAATCCTCCAGTAGAGCAGAGAGCTGCTTCATTCCTGAGTCTTCTTGTATTTTACCACTTAAATCCAGCTCTGTTAACAGTAATGGGTTTTCTCCTAGAGTTTTTGTCAGGGAAGCAAAGGCTTCTTCTGCAGCATCACTTTTCAATAATCTGCAGAGATGGGAAGCAATCACTCACACTACTATCAATTTTGAAAAAATTTAAAAAAACATTCTCGTTTGAATATATTAATTTCTCCAGGATCGTTCCCTTTGAGATACTGTCATAAAAATAGCTCACCTCAGTGTCATTTTACGCTGTTGATGCTTCTGTAAATTAGTGAGCAGCTCCACTCCTGTGTCTCCAGGATCGTTCCCTCTGAGATCCAGCTTTATCAGGTGTGATGAGCAGTTTGATTTCAGAGCTGAGGCAAGAGCAATATATCCTTCCTCTGTTACACAGCAATCTGAAAGTCTATATAGAAGGCAACAATTATTCTTTAGCATTAAACAACACCAAAAGTAATGAAATGCTTTTAAAATATTTTTGTCAAGTATTTAAATATGCTACTAAATATACAGTAGGGGTGATTTTTAGACAACTTGACCAAAAAATAAGAGCTTGTTGTTCCTGCACTGTAAAAAAAAATATTCAATGTTTTAACTTAAAGTATCCTGGTTGATTTAAGAGTATTGATTTTGAGTAAGTTAAAAGAACAACTGTAAGTTAAAAGAACAAGAATATGTTTACCTATTTGTTATCTGAAGTTCAATGAACTCAACTTTAAGGCAACCAGTTTACTAACTTTTTCAAATTCAAACACAATCATTTTTACAGTGTGGAGAGTCTACATTGCATAACTTTGCAACATTTGTAACATTTTTGTCTTTTTGTATTATTGTATTTATGTAATTTGCCAGCTATGAATGATACTGTGTCAAACTGTAAAAAATGGTTTGCCAGTTCAACCAATAATGTATTCTTGTGGTAACAAGCATTTGAACTAGTTTTATTCAACTAGAGAAATTACACTAATTAAAGGAATCAACTCTCTAACAAAATTAAACTGTAATTTGCTCTTGATAAAAAGTCCCAAGTGCTGTGTAAACATAATGAAAACCATTATGAAATTTTAACCTATTCTGGTGCTCTGCTTATTATTTCACAACATCTCACCCCAGTTTATCTAGTTCACAGTGAGAATTCATCAACACATCACAGATCTTCTTCACTCCAAAGTTTCCTAGTTTATTCTCACTCAGATCCAGCTCTCTCAGATGTGACAGATTTGAACAAAGAGCTGATGATAGAGCAGAACAGCCTTCCTTTGTAATACTGCTCTTATTCAGCCTGCAGACAGAGAGGAATGGTAGAGAAAAGTTCAAGAACCTGGATTAATAAGAAATATTGCTTGGAAAATGTAAATGCAAATCTACCCATGCATATCTTTTTATTAAATATTTTTAAAATAGTTAAAAAAAAAACATTACTCTCTTAATCATATCTTGTGAACATCAGGTTGATCTTGTTCATTTTGTGTAGGTGATACAAATATTAATATAATTACTTTCTCTATTCATCAACTACCAAGTAAGACAATAACAACAAAAAAAACTTTAAACATGAAAATGATACTAAAAATAATAAATCATATTACACACTTAAGTTTCTCAGGTCTGCAGTGCAAATCTTCCAGCAGAGCAGAGAGCTGCTTCATTCCTGAATCTCCTTGTATTTTCCCACTTAGATCCAGCTCTCTTAGCAGTAAGGGGTTTTTTCCTAGAGTTTCAGTCAGTGAAGCATAGACTTTCTCTGCATCAGCACTTTTCAACAGTCTGCAGAGAAAAAAAAGATGTAAGAGTATATTGCATATGGTATATATTGCACTAAAGAGTTAAATGTTAAAGATGAATTCATGTGGGAAGCTTTATGGTCAAATACGCATTTCTAAAACACATTTATTTCAACCTTGTTAACTATTTCTTCTGGTGGAGAAAGAACATACCTAATTGTCTTCAGGCTACATTTTGGATCTCCTAGTAGATCAGTGAGCAGTTTCACTCCTGTATTTCCAGGATCGTTCCCTCTGAGATCCAGCTCTATCAGATGAGATGAGGGGTTTGATGTCAGAGCTGAGGCCAGAGCAGCATATCCTTCCTCTGTTATACTGCAGAATGAAAGACTGGAGAGACAACATATGTTGGCTGTACTAAAAGAGCATAAGGTATTTTAAAAAGGCTATATTTTGTGAGCATAATTTTGTTTGCATTATCATTATGTAATCCCTTCATTGTGTGTATGTATTACAAATGCATAGTGGTATTTAATATATTTAATGTGAAACAAATAGAACTCACCCAAGTTTCTGTAGTTTACAGTTCTGATTCTTTAGTAGTGCGCAGAACTCCTTCACTCCAGAGTTTCTTAGTTTATTCTCACTCAGATCCAGCTCTATCAGGTGTGAAGGATTGGAATAAAGAGCTGATGATAGATCTGCACAGTCTTTTTCTCTAATACTGCTTTTGATCAGGCTGCAAATAGAGTAAAGGAGGATAAAATTCATTTCAAGAAATTTCACTCAACATTAATGGAGTAAAAAAAAAACTGAAAACTAAAAGAGGAGTATGGCTCTCTTATTATTGCTGTTATTCTCTGCAAATGAACTGTGAAAAAAATGCATGCAGATTAGTTATTAAACTAGTTAGAAAGAATGGATATTATACTACCCAAAAAAATGAACACAAAAACCTGATGCATGTTTGTTATTGGTGCAAACCAGCTCCAGCCTTACCCACTCAAGACTACACACAACAGTGGCTGGTTTTTAGACTCATTATTGCTCACGTAAATTCATCTAAGGTTGTCCTTGGAATTTGTAAAGTCTTGCCATGTTTCAGTGCAGTTCTGAGCCATTTCCATTGTTACACTTCCTGTTTTGTGGCCTGTATTGACAATAGGTATTGGAAGTCCCCTTAATAAAGCTACAATACACATATCCTGCTGACTTCTGCTCATAAAGTCACAAAGTGACAATATACCACTATATAATACTACGCTAACATATTCAGTAATGCTTTACTTTAAAACATATTTGTTAAATATAGCCCAAATGAAATATTTATGCACTTATGTATTAAGCTTTCCTCATTAAAACATGTATTAATATATAACTGTACTACAAACACTTTGATAAGACCTTGCTATACAAATTATTCAGCAGGAAATATACAGACCACAGCAGTTACATTCTAGCACTGACATTCTGCTTCTTATTTGCCAGCTCCTTGTACAGATTTTCCCTTTGCACCCTAAATGGCGCAGCAATTATAATGCCAGAATGTAACAGTATAAGGTGGAACATGAAAATTCAAGCAAGAAGCCGGCAAATGTCCTTATCAGAAAATGTTACCAGCTTTAAAAGAACAATTAAGATCAGCTTATCAGGGAGCTAGTTTCTTAGAAGTGGGGTTTAGTTAGTTGCTATTTGCAACCTCACCACTTAGAGGTTACACACTTTAATCTTCCTTTAATGTTCCGCTATGACTATTGTGTCATCCTCATATATCCTCATAGGTAATCATCGATCATGTTTCTCCAGTCCTGCTTCTCTCATTATATTTTCAACATACAGGTTGAACAGGTATGGTGATAGTATGCAGCCTTGTCTAATTCCTGTGTCAGTGTGGAACCAGTCTCTTTGTCCATTTTCTGTCCTGACTGTGGCTTGCTAATTAGTGTAGAGGTTCCTCATTAGAATGACGAGATCCTCTGGCATTCCCATTTTCAAGTTGAAGGCTTTGCTGTAGTCAATGAAACACATATTGACTTCCTTTGTGAACTCCTTAAAGAGTTTTAGCCATCATAAATTAGAAGCTAAAAACATCTTTAAGTAAAACTGTTAAATGTAATTAGTAAATGTTACTTAGTGATTGCCTGCAATGGACTGGTGACCTGTCCATGGTGTATGCTGCCTTCCACCCAATGACTGCTGGGATAGGCTCCAACTCCCCCCACAACCCAGAAGGATAAGCAGCTTAGAAGATGTGTGTGTGTGTGTGTGTGTGTGTATGTGTGTGTGTGTGTGAGAGAGTGTGTACTTAGTGATAACAAAAATCATAAAAAGGTATTGAATTTGTGATGCAAACTCACTTGGTCATTTAGCTGTCATGCTGACACATATTGTTCACACATGCATTTGAAACATGTTTGGTCTTGAAATATCACATGGTTCTTTAAAAGGATATCATTATAATCAGTACAATCAAGAGTATTATAATAAATACTTCAATAGGAATGTTTTTGATGGCTGAAACTGCAAGTGATAATAAAAAGTTCCAGCTGTTTTTGGAATTTTATACAGGCAGAAAAAATAAAGTGGAACTTAAACTCAGAAACAAATTTTCATTTTGTTCACCTTTCCCTTCATGGCTTATATATATTTATATATATATATATATATATATATATATATATATATATATATAGATATATATATATATATATTTATTTATTTATTTATATTTATATTGAAAAATAAAAACAAACACATTAAATTACACACCTAAGTGTCTTAGGTCTGCAGTGTGAATCCTCCAGTAGCGCAGAGAGCTGCTTCATTCCTGAACCTCCTTGTATTTTGCCACTTAGATCCAGCTCTCTTAGCAGTAAGGGGTTTTTTCCTAGAGTTTCAGTGAGTGAAGCATAGGCTTTCTCTGCAGCATCACTTTTCAACAGGCTGAAGAAAGGGGAAAAACACACTCATATTACTAACAGTTTTAAACACTTTTTAAAGAATCATTCTCTTTCATCTGTTTACTTCCAAAAGTGTAGTATGATGTCAACATGAGCCAAAGCAGACTCAGCTGAAATCTAGCCTACTAACTCAGCACACTTTACAAACGGCAGTGAAATTAAATTTAAATTTTTAAATTTAAACACATCCAAAATGAAGAAGCAAGAGTCTGCAAATAATCTGTCTTAAAATTTCTTATAATTTGGTTAGAATGTTTGTATAACATGTATACTCTTTTAGTAATTAAATGTACATACCATAAGTTTTAATTTAGGAGGTATGTTTGAAGTTTGAAAACTATGAGCTCACAAATATCTACCTCAGTGTCTTCAGTTTACACTTTGGATCCTTTTGTAAAACAGTAAGAAGCTGCACTCCTGTGTCTCCAGGATCATTCCCTCTGAGTTCCAGCTCTTCCAGGTGTGATGAGGGGTTTGATTCCAGAGCTGAAGCCAGAGCAGCATATCCTTTCTCTGTTATACTGCAGAATGAAAGACTAAAAAAACAACAAAATTCTATCATTTTTGGCATTTTATCTTCATGTCATCAGAAGCATGATAACGACGTGATAATAAACACAAGCATTTCCGCTACAGATCTTGCAGCATTTCAAAACCTGCACTGACAAGTACCTCTACAGGACAATGCACAATATAGGTAACAATAATATTATTCAATATGTGATGGACGTTTGGAGAAAAAGTTGTTAACAAATAATATTGTAGATTGTACAAAGCAGGAATGTAAACCTTTTCTAAAGGGCATCCTTGACATTATTAGGTCAGCTGTGATGAGACATGGTGCTTTTTCATGGTGCATGGAGCAGAAAAATGTTTTGCCAACTCAAACATGCAGTTAGACAAAGCTAGAGGAGATGGGTGTTGTTGAAAGAGAGTTGAAACGGTGTTGTTTGAACACCCCCTATAATCATATCTTGCTTCATTTATGTAATGAAAGCATAGAATAAACTCAATATTGTAAACCTCAGAATGAAGAGAAGACTGGAAAAAAGTGCAGGGGATTAATTTAAATGTTGAAACTGTTGCAATGATTTTTATTGTGTAATCAGGTCAATTCCACAATACACTTCCGTATTTACCAGGCACCACAATGGAGGGATGAGAGTGTTTCTTTATTATTTTGATATTGTCAATTCAACTGGTTCATTTTATAAGCCCTCCAATAATTCACAGTTCATGGAACAGATCCACTGGTTTTTAATATATACATATAATTGATGAACTCACCTCAGTTTCTTCAGTTTACAGTTAGGACTCTTCAGTCTGGCAGAAAGCATCTCCATTCCTTTGTCATTTATAGCATTGCTGCTCATATCTATTCGAGTCAAGCTGCAGGATTCCGAACTAAGAACTTTACACAGAGCTGAGCAGCTTCTCTCTGTCAGGTTACATTTACTAAGCCTAAAAGTATAAAGTCAGAGAAGGGATAGTAATCAAAAAATATCCTACAATCCTAACAAATATCACACTTTAATAAAAAATTATAACAGAGTTTATACTAATTAATGAAGCATCTTGATCTCCAAAGAGCAGTCAAAGAATCTTGTTTTAGCTTAAGCCAAGTCATAAACATAGGTACATTGGATTAACAGAACTACATTGTAATTTTTAGGATAAATGCATTGATCAGGATCAGTTTACCATTACACCCCTAAAACATAGTATGCTGTCTAATTGTAGACGTGCTTTGTTTGTCTAGTTTTTCTGTATATAGGCTCCAACTTCCTAATATTTGCACTTCTCAGGCCAATTTGCACCCCAGTTTTGTATAATAGATTTTTATAAAAATAAGCTTTCAGTTTTTCAAAAAAATCTACGGGAATATTTTCCCAATATTTTTTCAGACCTCCAGTGTTCGAAACTGTGAACAGGCAAGTAAATGAAGGGTGTATTCTGACTTTTGTACTGCATATTCTAGGAGTGCTGAGAAATTGCCCAATGAGATTATGTAGAAGTTTTACTCAAAAATACTCAAAAATACTTTCATGTACACTTTGGAAGAGGTTTTATACCTACTTGACAAGTTAAGAGACAAATAAGGGAATTGTAAGAGTGTGTAAAGCTGCATTTAGGTAAGTGCATTTAGGTTACTTTGAAGAATAGAAAATTTGGATTCATTTAACACAGCTACACAATTCCATAATTGTATTTAGACATTTTTGCTATCATTCCAGAACATCTCTAAAAGCACAAATTTTAGAGAAATTGAGTGCTGAACTTGGTCACTGGCAGTACATTAATGCACAGAAAAATCCAGACCCAAATGGATTTAATCCCTTTATGCTGAGGCCAAATGGCAATTTCTTAGCCATTCTATGGATTTTATGTCACTGCTTAATTAATACAGTTTCTAAATGTATTGTTGATCTGTGTAGAGATACAGGTCTTACTTACAAGGCAGCTGTAGCATTCTTGACCACTGGCAGCAGTCTGATAAGGCACTCATCTGATCTGATGTAGTTCTGCAACTCAAACACTTCCAGCTTCTCTTTTGATGTCAGCAGCACAAAGACCAGAGCTGACCACTGTGCAGGTGAGAGTTCAGCTTCAGAGAGACATCCTGAGCTCATGTAACTCTGGATCTCTTTCACAAGAGAATCATCATTTAACTCATTCAGACAGTAGAAGAGATTGATTGATCTCTCTGGAGATGGATTTTGTTTGAACATTAACTTGATGTACTCAACTATGTCCTTCTGGCAGGTAGAATTGTCTCCTGTTTCTTTCAACAGGTCTCGAATAAGCCTCTCATTTGACTCCAGGGACAGGCCTAGAAGGAAGCGAAGGAAAAGGTCCAGATGTCCATGGTCGCTTTTCAATGCCTTGTCTACTGCAGTCTTGAGCAAATCAATTACTTTCGGTTTGTTGCTCTCCAGTGATGTGGACTGTTTGTCTAAAACATTCTTATCTTCATTTCTGAGAGATATGTATGCAAATAATGCAGCAAGGAACTCTTGAATGCTCAGATGCACAAAGCTGTAAACTGTGCCAAGAAATCTGACTGTTTCCTGAGTGCACAGTCCTGAGTACACTGACATCTTACTGGGGTCAATTCCACAGGCTTCTAGATGTCCTGTATAGAAGATGAGGCTATTTTCTTCCAAGTGCTGAAAAGCCAGCTTTCCCAGTGACAGAATGCCTTTTTTATCCCAGGGAGTGTCCAAGGCATTCTTTCCAGAGTACTTCACATTCCCCTGTACAGCCTGAAAGATCAGAAAGCAGGCGTACATTTCTGTTAGTGTCTTTGGTGTCTCCTTATTCTCTGATCCTTCCAAAATTTTCTGAAGTACAGTGGCAGAGATCCAACAGAAAACAGGGATATGGCACATGATGTGGAGGCTTCTTGATTCTCTGATGTGCTTAATTATTTTGTTGGCCTGGTTCTGGTCATTGATTCTCTTTCTGAAGTACTCATCCTTCTGCTCATCACTGAAACCACGCAACTCTGTCACCCGGTCAATAAACTCAGCACGGATCTTACTGGCTGCTGCTGGTCTAGTGGTTATCCAGATCAGAGCAGAGGGAAGCAGATTTCCCTTGATGAGGTTTGTCATTACAACATCCAATGGGGCTGATGTTGAGGCATTATACAACGTCGCATTTTCATGGAAGGCTAGAGGAAGCTGACATTCATCCAAGCCATCAAAGATAAACATAACTTTGTACTTATCTGAGAATCTCAGGCCTTGTGTCTCTGGGAAAAAAAAATAGATGATGTCCATCAAACTTTGATTTTCCTTCTTCAAGTTCAGTTCTCGGAAGGGAAGTGGGAATATGAACTTGATGTCCTGATATTCTTCACCTTCAGCCCAGTCCAAAATAAACTTCTGGACACAGATTGATTTTCCCATACCTGCAACCCCCTGAGTTATCACAGTTCTGATGGGTTTGTCTTGTTCAGATGATGGTTCAAACATGGTGTTGCATCTGATTTGTTTCTCTTGCTCCATTTGGTTTGCATTTTTCTTTGCATTGTTGTTTTCAATACGTCCAATTTCATGTTCTTTGTTTCCCTGTCCACCTTCAGTGATGTAGAGATCTGTGTAGATATCATCTAGATTTTTGGAATCTCCTTGCCTTGCAATTCCTTCATACACATGTTTACACTTTTTACTCAGATTTGATTTGAGTGTGCGTTGTTGAAATCCAATTAGGTCATCTAATTAAACAAATTTAAAACACAATAGAGACAATCAGAAAATAAAAGAATATATTATGCATTGGTGAAAAACAATATACAGACTCTACCATAGTGGGGTGGAAGGTTAGGATGATTCCAAGGGCCCCAAAGGGCTCCATAAAGATAGCATTTTAGTTATTTTGCATCTGATTTTTTTGGCTTCTTTTAAAGTGCTTCATTTAATAAATAATACTCAAAGGCTTGATTTAGATATAGTGTCAGCAACAATGCATTTTCCATTCTGTCCGCCCTCACCCCTGTATAATTCTAGTTTTGGGCCTGGGTAAAGTACAAATTAAAACCAAGATATCTCCATTAAATATCTCCATTGAATATTACAATCTGTAGCTAGATAAAATAGTTGTGGACATATTAGTGGGCATTGAATTATGTATCTATCCTATACTACTCCAAAACAGTTTGTGGCATGACAGCTGCGAGAGCTGTCAGGAAGGCAGGGCCCAAACTCAAAACCTAGACAAAACATCACAAAGACAGCAGGGAGATAATAAGATCCATGAAGGATTGGGGAGGCAGAGCAACGAGCGCTTGTTCCCTCTCGTCTCAGGTGTTCACGCTGCCCTTAAAGAGTAACTACACCCTAAGACCTTTTTTTTCCATTAACAGTTGAAATGCATTGCTCTGTAATATTAAAATATACCAGGCTTGCATAAAATGTAAACTCATCTTTCCAAACTGTAAAAAATATCATCATGGTCATTTCCGCCTCTGCAGTGCCCCTCTGGTTCAACTCCGCTATAGGCGTGGATGACGTGTCTTCATACCGAAGTATGACACGTCAACCAATGTTACCACCCCCTGATGACACCCTACTCATGCTGCACTCATAAATATGGAAGCACAGGAGCCTAGAGCGAGGATATAACCACACTCACACACTGAGCTAAATACCCCCAGCACCAACTCACAAGACTGCATTATGGCAGATGTCTCTAACAACTGTAAGTAACCCAATTAATCTAAGCTTAGTTTGTAATAAAGATTGATAATGTTAAACATATAACTAGGTAACCCGAAGGACCGATTAAGTGAGGATTCACGTTTTCCTTCACAAATCAAACTTGAGCACGCGCACTCACTGAACAGAAATCAACAGCAAACAACACTGGAACTACGGAATGCATACAGGGAAACACAGGAAAACATGAATTTGAGTTGGAACTGAATCAGATGTAACACCGGCAAATTTAGGGCCACTGCAGCAAACCCTGGCTGACCAGTGATTCAGTCTGTGACCTTGATGTCAAACAGAATGAAATTTGGACAGTGATCAAAGAAATCCACTTTATTAATTCGGAATTCAGTGCATCTAAGAAATCAGGATTTGGGTTATATCGAATATGGACCTGCTAAACCGATAAACTAGCTGTCACTGTTTGAGGGAAGGTTCTACCATTCAGACGCCTCTGCCGCTCGCTGCTAATCATTTTCTGGCACTGCGTTAACTCTTCGTTGGCTCATTAAGGCTCAAGACACGCTGCCTGATCAGAAACACCTTCCCCTGTCAAAGATGTGGATGGTAGTAAAGAAAAATCATCAATCTCGTAAGACTCTCAGTTGCAAAAGTGTTGTTTGATTCTGTCCCTTTCCATATTTTCTGGTAGCTAACGTTAGCTAGCTATAAAAACACAGCAGCTCAGCCCACCCGGTTTCCCTCCCAGCCCACCTCCAAACCCAAACATCACTGCAGTGCCCCTCCCAGCATGCTCCTCCCATTTTTGAGCATTTTTCAAATTGTGCCAGGGGTTGAAGTCAGCTGAAAAGAGTAGGGTGTAGTTACTCTTTAATGAGAGCCAGCTGATGCTGATCTGGCATGGCAGCATGGGCATCTTTAAAAAAAGAGGAGAGGGAGAGAGGGATGAGCAGTAGCAGCAGACTGACGAGCTGAAAAGCTTAGTTTGGACTGAAAAGTTTAATTTTGAAGCCATTGAAAAGTGGTCAGCTTTGGTTTGGTTGTGAGTTGTTTGTGTTTGTTTAGAGTCAAAAATAAAGTAAAATGGCTGCTGTGACCTTCAACCTGCCTCCAGCGTCCTTCCTGAGCCCGGGGTAGCACAGGCCGTGCTACACAGTTCATTATAGATTTCTGCTTTGTGGATCATGATGCAGCACTTTTGAGAAGCATTCAAAATTGTGGCCAGTTGTATAGAGTATGTCACAATTCAATTGTGTTGGGACAGTTCTACTAAAGGAAATGAGATAAGGCAAGGGGCACATGTATAAAGATTTCGGGGACACAAAATTCCTGCCAGCACCCCTGTATAGACTATGTAGTAATCTCATCTGTAACCTTAGACAAAAACAAACACTGAATATGAAGTCATAAAACAGTGAAAATAACCATTCTGTACTCAAAAATGAACAAACGATTGAATATACAGGAAATATATCTTGTCATCTGTTGATCTGTTACCTTGCAGTGCCTCAGCAAGGTCCTCATGTTCCATCATCTTCAGGAAGAACAGCGTCATGGTAAGAACTCCCTCTCTTAAATTCCACATTTCTTCCTTCATATCTCCGTAATAATTTGTGTTTTCCTTTCTCAGAAGATTCTTATACATTTTCAGCTCATGCTTTATAAACACGAAGATTTTTTTCTGAAGATCCTTAACAGAAGATATACATAGGGTAAAGAAAATTAATTAAAAGACAAATAATTAAATGAGTAATTATCATTGTAATATGATAAACATGATTTGAATTATTTTACATTTTTGTATGCAAAATGCAAGTATTTTATTTGACTCTTCAGTGAATGCCAAATTACAAAAGACTCTAAATGAAATTTATGTTCACAGTGTTTGTAAAGTGAACAATGCATTGTTGTTTCAACTTTTTAAAACTGCAATTTTAGTTTTTCCTCAATTACTTAGATGCAGAGAACCAGATGGACTACAGTCTGGAACTGTATAGCTACAAAGTGCACCTACATGGCAAATTGGCCTGATAAAATGGACAAAGTGTAGATACAAGCAGGTGTACTAAATGAACTGGCCAGTTTGTGTAGGTTAAAAACATTAAGTGCTGTTAAAATTTTCCATCAACTATCTGTTCTACCATTGTAGAGCTCAAAAACCACAAGATAACAACCAATGGTTTATTCATTCTGTTTCTGTAGGCTAACTGATGCATAAGATGAAGATGCAGGGCCAGGACCAGAAGTGACCACTGCTCTAAACACATAAATTAAGACTGTAAATAAAAGTCTTAGTTTTAAGTGTTTTTGTATGTGACTGACAAATTGTCTCTTAAATGAAAAACTGTGTATTTGTAATGGCAAAGTGTAGTCAGTGAAAAGAAATGTTGTTATTGTGAATTAAGTTATTTATTTATGCTTTAGAGTTGGTGTCTCCACCCACCAACTGCCCCTCACTCCTTGCTCCCTGGACCTCACTCCTGCCCCAGCACCAAAGTCTATTTCAAATCTATGGGGAAAACCTCATGTTTCTTCTTGTGTAAAGGACCATGTATTCAGTTTGTACTGGTGAACTGTATAAAAAATTTACTTAGTATTGCTTTCACATTGCTAATCATCACAAACATACTAATAATATTACTAATAATACATACTAATACATATTAATAATAAATATTATTCTGCGCCAAATCTAGGTAAGTGTATAGCAGTGTGTAGCAGTCTATTCACCTCCATAATAATACAGAAGAAGGAGTACTATACTGACACTGGTATGTGTCAGTCATAGGCACAATGGCCAAGTAGACCAACACAGCACTGCAAATCTCTCACAAACAACTCACAAACATTCCAAACTTCCTGGAAGATATCAGTGGCTAATTAAGTTACTTACACAAAGAAAACAACAACAACAAACAAAAAGAACGGAAACTTCTCTCTGTACCTACCAAACACATAAACACACACATACCAACAGTCATAGTCACATCCAGACAGATAGACTTGCTATTAAGAATATCTACAAAACGAAAAATCCTACATTATAAGAACAAACAGCACAGCAGAGGTTCATATGTGGTGTGTCACTATTAAAGGACCATTGTTAGGTGGAACTTGTCCTTAGCACCAGTGGTCTGCTGAGGAGTTTGCTGAGGGAATAAAGTTTGTGAAGCAACTTTCTGAGGGAGATAGCAACATAGCTAGCGAATAAAAATACCTTATTTCTGTGCAGCCTAAGTTTAAGGTTAGTAAATGTGCCTACTTAAAGTGATGCCTTCATAGAACATTTAACGATTTACATATTTATGGATTTTGGAAGAATTCTGTAGTATAAACCTTCCCCTATTATTATTATTATTACTACTAACATACCCACTATATTACTTTCACATTATAGTAAGGATAACTATGATTTTAGTAACATTCCTGGGGCATGTATGTATAGTCTTTTAGCTACATAATCTACACTCTAAGTCTGTATACAAATATACATATTAAACACTAGTGCCATTAATAAGAAAAAATAATAAATCAAACTTTAGTTAACAGTATTGTTACTATTCAGTCATGATTTTTTTGTGTGTCTTTTTTATACAGAGAGCTTTCTACTGTAATGCGAACTGCCATCCCAGTGCTGCAGCATTTCTGTGCTTGAAGCAACACCAGGAATGACTTCAGGCTCAGCCGGCCAGCTCCTTGTTATGCTGTGCAGCCTTGTTATGCTGTGCAGGCATTTCCTCTTGGGTAATGTGGGAACAAATCCAATATTTGTTCCAAAAGTAAATATTATTTCTGTATTAAATGTGTAATTCATCTAAAGCAATAGTGTCCAGTGTTATCCTCAAAGGGCCAGTACGGTTGCAGGTTTTCATTCTAACAAAAGTGGAGCACAGGAGCAAGTGGAATAAAGAGTGTTCCTGCTTTGTTGGAATGAAAACCTGCAGAGATATTGCCACTTTGTTGAATAGACTGGACACCCCTGACCTGAAGTTATTCATATATACACGCATCCTACACAAATACAATGTTGTTCTTTTGTTGTTGTTTTTTGTAAGTTCAGGTCATAACTGCTTGTGCCATCCTTCACAACGTGTGCCTTGAGGTTGGTGACGTGGTAACTCCTGATGATGAGCCAGAGGAAGGAAGACTAGTGGAAGAGAACGAAGTGGCACTGGAGGCTTCCAGTGGTGCCAGGTTGCAAAAGAGCCTTTTGTGTTGAGTGTCTGCTCTTCAGCAGTTTTGAAAGTGTACTTAAGCATTAAAACTAAAAATACTTTGAGTTATTATAGAGCTTGTATACTTTTATTTTGATGAATATGTTCTATTAAGGAGAGCTGTGTGGCTGCAGACATGAAAAACTTGTCCATTTTTAGAGCATCACAGGACTCCTTAAAAAGAACTTGTTCTTTAAAATAAAATAATAACAAAGAACTTTTAATTTGGATACATACAAGACTTACTACACCCGAATACAGTTTTTCATAAGTTGTGTTTTCATTGTAAGAGAAAATACAAAAATTCCACAAATAAATATTTATTGTTTATTTTTTTATTTATTGCATTAGTACTATGTTATTTAAACTAAATTTGCAGATTAATTGATTTTTCAAGTAGCAAAAACAGCCTATGCCTTCCTCTTTGCCCCACTTTCCTTCTGAAAAGTGATGTACAGCAGGAGAGTTTGAGATGACATCAAGAAGGATTCTGTTCCTCTGTTTCAGAGACAGAATTGGACCGGACGTCTGAAAAGCATTGGATCAGCTGTTATTGCTGAGTACAGTCCGACACAGTTCAATCCCGTCCGCATCCTACGGGTTTTCATGCGTTTTATCGCTGCGTGTGCTGTCATTGCCTAGGGACACCTGTGGTTCTGTGTACTCTCGCTCATTATATTCTGTTCTGAACTCTGTGTTTGCAATGTAACTGCTGTCTTTCTGCATTTTGGATATAGTAGCTTGATTGTTATATTTGTGCATATTATGTAAAAATTCTCTGTATCGGAAGTCTTGTTTCACTGGTTAGTGTGTATTACTATAATACAGTTCCATTTTTGCTTTAATCCTGTGTGTTGTTTTTGCCTTATTTTTTCCATGTTTTACACTGCAATATATACACCACTTACTTTTTACCATTGTTGGTTAACATACATTTGATCTATAACACTTTGTATTAATAAATTATAAACACTGTGTATGGTTATGTACCCTGTGTATGATTATGGTCTGCATACCACAAACAATTACTGTGTAAATACTATGTAACCAATTACTATAGAATTAATTACTCTACTGGGAAAAAAGGTACTTACTGAGTACGTAGTGAAAAGTACAGTAAAAATTTTACACTATTGTCACCTGTATCTGCAATCTAGTCTTCTCTACCACACAGACATTACATAGACATGTACTTCCTGAAGCAGTTTGGTAGTATTTGCAATTACCATGTATCTTTTCAGTATTAAAAGCTGAAATTTGCCTTTTTTCCTCACTGTGGAAAAAAGTTGTGGCAGTTACATATTAAACGTGCAAAGTATTTATTACTTGTAAATATGACATTTACCATTAAATTCTAAGTACTGCTGTACATACCTGGCATGTACTTGCCAAGTGTGTACCAAGAAATCACTACATATTTACGTATTAAATACTAAGTACTTATCGTATAGTACAATAAGGTGCTACTGTGGTGTATTTATCCACTGCAACTCATGGCACTATGTGTGGATGGTGTTGTGTGCTCTGTTGCATGAGAACTTTATGACTTGTGAATGTTTATGTTTTGTGCAGAGTACCAAGACCTCCTGAAATGTATGCACTATGGTATGTGTGCTCAAAAGCAAAGAAGAGAGGGGAAACAGATGGATGGTCTTATCCTGTAGAAGGGCTGAGTAGTTATTTGAGGAATGTAAGAATACTGATGTCAGAAGCAGCTGATTGAATTTGAAGGGTAAAAATGGTATAGGGTGATGCATTTCAGGAGGAGACAGGGAGCCTGAGGATAGTGTCACTTGGTATACAAACGTATGCATGCTATAAATTAAGTGTGTTTTGTACCCTGCAGACTATGTTCCCTATCTGTTTATGAAAATAAAGGGATTAAAGCAGTAAAGGAAACTTCTCTGTTTTATTTAAATTAAATTTAAGTAGTCTGTGACCACAGTGAGCTTTCGCATAGTCAGCAGGATAGGCAAAAGCCAGATGGATGTGATTTGACCTTTAGGACAGCACCTTGGGGCCTGGCTGGACCCAGAACGGACAAAGAGGTGGCCACCAGACAAAAGGTAAGCACTTTAAAAAGTACCAAGTGAGAATTTTCTTGCTGTATTTAAGGTGTTATTGTGTGTTTGAGTGAGATAACAGATAGCTAATGTGAAAATTAAATACTGGTCTGAATGGGTAACTCACAGATTTGGCTTGTGGTAGAGTTGTGGATACCGCAGTATTTGAGATAACAAGGACTATAGTTCATCATATATAGTTATCATCTTGGGTTTGGGGTGTTTGACCGCCCTGTGGCTTTTTAGCCTGGTTTTCATGGCTCAATGAGTGCGAGGGGGAATTGCAGGCAGTTTTAAGTCCTGGAAGTACAGAGTTTAGTTGTGAAGCTATTATTATATCTTTACTTAAACTTGTACTTGTGAATGTCTGGAAGTACAGAGATAGTTCCTTCCTAATAGTCACTATACTTCTTTGTCTACTGAGTAACAGCATTTAGGAGATGAAATGGCATGTATAAAAGCATGCAGTGTGTTGATGTGTTGATGTTGTGAAACGTATGTTGAATGTATGTGTGTCCACAATTACGGCTAGATAATGGGTTTACTGAAGTGAGGATAATAAAAATTCAAAGAAGGCGAAGTGCCACACTACCGTGATTACTGATGATACTACAGTCTCAATACTGACGTTTATTATTAGGTTTTCTATTAAACTCCGCAAAGAAAAACAGCTCCGATCTATCCCTACTGCATATAAATGCTACTACATGAAGTACAGCAATGTAAAACCTTCAGGATGTCTGGAAGGAAACAACAAGTCTTTTTTGGTCAAAACAAAATGTAAACAAACTACAGACTTACCAGGAAATAGCTTAAAAGAACTAGCTACGCATTTTATCTTTGTATAACACATTTAAAAGCAGTATTAGCAGCTCAGAGCAGATTAAAAACATAGTACTACTAACTGGAACTAAAAGCTAGCAATGTCCTGAATAATATTAGACATGGGTTTATATAAGCTTGCTTTTCTCCTAGTTTAGTCCTAGCTAGCTAGTTTAACTGTGTTTTGATGAAAGGCAGCTGACTTAACCACAGCATCAAAAATAGAAATTCGGCATCAACATCCAGAGCTCTGCCACTCAGCTTGGTTGATCACAATGGGAGAGTTTTGGTTTTGTTGTTTACTTTCTGCTTGTAATAAAGTAGTGACTGTTGCTTTTTTTAACAACTGGTTGTCATTGCTTCATTACAGCCAAAAAGGTGGAGTGATACTTAAAGAGATTCTGTTGGAGTGCCATTATTGGGAGATACTGGGACTCAAAGAATGCCACTCAGCTGATCATGCTGTGAGTTCGGAACTAACTGTGGTATAATGAGTTTTTTCACATTTCTTTTCCCACAAATATAGAAGCTTCTAGTGGTTAAAATCAATGCAAGGCATATATTACTTATCAAAAAGACTTACATTGAAGATGTTGTAGAGAAAGTCTGTACGCTTCTTTTGAAGCTTGCGATTTTTCACAGTAGACTCTGACCCCTTATGGTCCCTGCAATCATAATAAATCTCTTCAGCCTCTTTTGATAAACAAATAAAATTAAACAGGAGATCATTAGGAAATATCTTCATACCTTCCCTCAGTGGTTGACCGTCCGGGTGACTCTGAATTCTGTCTAAAGAGCAAAAGGGAAAAGCATTACAGCATTAAACATGAACTGCATAGTTTCTTAAAAACAATATCACATTGTTTGAATTAAACAGTCTGATTGATTCCATAAGAGTGTTGGTACTTTTTGTATGCAGTGTTGGGTAACCCTTTTTGTTCCCTGCAATCATAATAAATCTCTTCAGCCTCTTTTAATCAACAAATAAAGTTAGACAAATAAAATTAAACAGGAGCCTCTTCATACCTTCGCTCAGTAGGTGACAGCTTTATATGTCCAGGTGACTCTGAATTCTTTCTAAAAAGCAAAAGGGAAAAGCATTACAGCATTAAACATGAATTGCATAATTTCTTAAACAATGTTATGTTGTTTGAACTGAACAGCCTAATTGATTTCACAGCAGCGCTGGTACTTTTTAATTACAAATTACATCATTAAACATGTAATCAGTAATGTAATATTTCAGATTACTCAAAAAACATAGTCTAATCTGATTGCTTTTGGATTTCATCTGGTCTTATATTTCTCTATGGTGCCTTAAAAATTGGTAACTTAAAAACTTTTTAAAATTACTAACAGCACAGCCAAAAAATGAACAATTTCCTTCTCATTGACATGTTTCTTAATCCTGACTCTCTCCATGTATTTCCTGAACGTCCGCTTCATTTTCTTTTATAGTCCCTGCTTAGCAACTGTTACACTGTCAACCTTTAACTCGGTCCAGCTTTCAGGATTTTTAGCAGCAAGCTAAAGGTTCCCTTAAAGGTACTTTGAATCTGAAGCTCCAGATAGTCAAAAATGTACCTGGGGGATTCTGAGTAAGAGAAAAAAGTTGCTGTGTTTTTGTTGGCTGTGATCTGGCTACTTTGGGGCATAAAGTCAATAAAGTGAGGGGAGGAGTTACAGTTGATGGCCTGTAACTCATTCAGAGTGGTTTGATGTGAAATGCTGCTCTCTATAGAAACTCAGCAAGTCCGAACTGTTCACAGCACTTCGGAGGTGGTCAGAGATAGATCGGCACTACATTTAACACATTGAACAAGTGTAAATGGTATGCTTTTTCGTTATCGAAATACAAATACGTGAGGGGAAATGTGTCTGCTGAGCACCGACTAGCAGCAGGAGAGAGGATAAATAATAAAAAAAATGAAAGATGGAGGCTGAAGTTATCACCAAACCAAGAGCCTGCTTGCACTCTGGGCTGATGAAAGTGTCCATGCCAAGGACATTTTATTATTCTTTGTTTTGACCACATGGGCAGCACGGTGGTGCAGCAAGAAGCACCTGGATTTGATTCTCAGCCAGGCGACCAGGGTCCTTTCTGTGTAGAGTTTGCATGTTCTCCCTGTGTCTGTGTGGGTTTCCTCCCACAGTCCAAGGACATGCAGTCAGGCCAATTAGACATGCTAAAGTGAATGTGTGTGTGTGCATGTATGTGTCTGTCTGTCTGCCCTGCAATAGACCCGTACAGGGTGTATCCTGCCTTCTGCCCAATGATAGCTGGAATAGGCTCCAGCTCCCCCCGTGACCCAGATGGATAAGTGGTTTAGATGACGTGTGTGTTTTTGCCACTTCACTTATAACATATTTCTATATCTTATAACACCAAAACCTGGAATACCTTTTCCAGGAGATTGGATTTTTTGTGAAATGGACAGTGATATTTTTTGCCTGCTTCTTCCTCATGGGCTCTTGACTGGATACAGAGGGATCAGTGTTACTAAGAAAGGGAGAGAGAGGAAATCACTTCAGCTTATTGTGTTTCTTTGTTCAGTCAGTCGCCAAAAATGAAAGCACTCATAGGAGCATGCATAACTGATGAGCATGATCTCTTTGTCACTGAACTTTCATTTTCTTTTTTGTCTCAGGAGTATATCAAAGCTGCACCTACGCTCGTATGTACATCTGGCCCTGAGGGTTTCTGTATGTCTATGAGGACTGTGGAATCTTGTGTCAATTTTGTCTATGTTCCTTTGTTTTTCTCCATCCAAGAAGACATGTCAGCACTGCTTGAAATCCATGAATCTTGGTTAAAGTGACACTGTGGATTATTTGAGACCTTTCCAGAGACCACACTATTCCAGAAACCAGACCAGTTTTAGGTATTTCCTTTACATTTATCACTCATTTAAATTGAGCTACCGATGATCACATGGCTATCTTATGTCTACCTCAACTATTGATTGTAGATGCTTCCTACAATGGAATGTCTATCATTCTTAGTAACTTCACAAACAGCTACTTATGTGTGTTTATCACAGAATGTCTGTTGTCCTGACATGATCCTTAGCAAATGTATCATTAGCTGCAGAGGAAATACAGTATAAAAGACTGTATACTAGAGCTGTTGCCAGACTGGGCTACTGCAGACTGAAGCACAGCATGCTCTCTAATAAAGATTTTATCACTGCAGTCTCCTGGCTCTCTCCTTGGCATGGAAAAAGATTAGAAGCTTGTGTGTTGGACTGAGGGCTGTCAATCATGCACACTCATCAGACTTTTAGGCCTTGTCCAGACAGTTCTCATACATATTTTTAATCCTTGTTTTATTATAATCTTGTTTTTTTATTCACACTTTGCAGGAAATTTTAATATAACACAAAATTTAGTATGCCAATTTTTAAAAATAATTTAGACTGTGGTCCCTGGGACTTGGCCACCATCACCATAATGACTGATTTGATTCAGTAACTTGCGTTGTCAGAGTGCTACTGGGGAGAGACCTGAGGGTTCCCTCACAACCCCATAATCTCTCTTTCTCTTTTTCTTTCCCTTGTTGTTGCCTTTCCATATATGTTTTTCTGTGGGTAACATTTTTTTCTTCCTGCTGAAAATGTTTTTTTTTTCTCTATCATTTAACTAATTGGTTTGATTTCCTACTTTTGGTACTTTTGGTCTTTTTGTACGTGATCACTATCATAGAAATCATAAATTTCTCTTCTATTTCTAAACTCTGCCTTAAAAGGAGTTGAGCTAAAATTTACAAGTCTGATTAAGTGAAAAAGTTACTTTGTACATTTCAAAAAATATCCCATTTGTAGAAAAAGACAGCATAGTACTACTACTACTACTAATAATAATAATAATAATAATAATAATAATAATAATATCATGCTCTGCACTGAATGTAGCACTGCACTGAATTCTCAGTTTGGAATACCTTTCTTGAGGGGCCGATCCCTCTGTGAAGGTAAGAATTTCATCCATTGACTGGTCACTCTTCATAGACAAACTGGATATAGGGGAGATTGACCTTTCCTCAGGTCTACAATGAAAAGTGTGAAAGAAAAGATGCCATAAATTGTATCCAATAAAATGCAATTATTCCCACTGCAAGATACTGTGTCATCTGAAAGCATTACATGGTTTATTATTATAATTAATCATCTGCTTACACACACCACTCAATTTACTCTGTAACCAAAGCAACCTTACAAAAATCTGGATTCTGACATCCAACAGGCAAAAGAAGGGCTGCGGTAGTTAAAAATTCCCTGAGATCATGTGGGAGAAACGTCTATTCAGTGCTTTAATATGAATTGTTCATTCAACACAAATTTGCTTAGAAATATGTGCTTACTTACATGTGTCCACAAAAATCTGAGGAGACAGATTTGGACAGGATAAGGATGAGCAAGAAGGAAAGAAAGGAATACCTTTCCTGAGGAGCTGATCCCTCTTTGAATGTGAGAGGTTCTGCCACTGAGTGGCCACTCTTATAAAAGCTGGATACAGGGGAGTTTGATCTTTTCTCAGTTCCACTAAAATAAGACAGAAAGGTGTGTCAGAAATTGTGTACAATAAAAACACACAAAACTCAGTAGTCACCCAAATAGCTCAAATAACTTCTGTAAAAATACATCAACAAAACTTTTTCATCTACTTTCAACCTGCTCAAACCGCATCCAGGTCTACATAAGATCAGACAGACATGTCGACGTGGTTTAGGGCATAGTATGACTTATAAAACATACTGTAAAAATGAACAAATTTCCACTGTGTGGTTGAATGGTGTGGACTGCCACTTTAGACAACAGAGCCTGTATTCATAAACCTCAGGAGTAGGAGTGCTGATCTAGAATCATTTATTTGCGTCAGTGACAGTCTTAAACATGGTGGAATCTGATCCAATATTTTTCTGTATTTCTGTGTTGTCTGAAATGGCTGCCCATAGCGGTGCCCATGCTCATAGTTCTGTTTATTTTATAGCTCACAGCAAGTCATAGTGTGTCGTAGTCAAGACCACTGGACTATTTCCTCCATTTGAAGGCATAGTTGATGTTCAATAATGATAGTAAAAATTTCACTTTCCTAATATCTCAGATGGAGGAATTAACCTTGGCTGTTCTCAAGGATGATTTGTAAGTCCACCTTTTCCTAAAACAGAAATAAGACCTAGTCAAAATGTTGTCAAGACCAAGATAAGTCTGAGATTGTTTGTTCATTTACAGTTGAGACTGGTCAATTTGTGCAATTTCTGCTCTAGATCTGCCCCGGTCAACTGTGAGTGTTATTAATGTGAAATGGAAGCACCTAGCAGCTCAGCCAAGTAGCAGTAGACCACACAAATTTAAAGAGAGGGGCCACTGAATGCTAAAGCATGTACAGTGTAAACATCACATATCCTCTGTTACATCACTCACTATAGTGTTCCAAACTGCTTCTGGAAGCAATATTAGCACAATATTAGCAACTAGGCACCGGGCACTTCATGAAATGGGTTTCTATGGCTGAGCAGCTGTACACAAGCCTAAAATCAGTATGCACACTGCCAAGCATCAGCTGGAGTGGTGTAAAGCACACAAAGTTTGGTGGGGGAGGGATAATAGTCTAGGGCTGTTTTCAGGGTTTGGACTCAGCTCTTTAGTTTCAGTGAAGAGTGATGTCAATGTTACAGCATACAAAGACATTATAGGTAAGTATATGCTTCCAACTTTGTGGCAACAGTTTGGGGAAGGCCCTTTCCTGTTTCAGCATGACTGAGCCCCAGTGCACAAAGCAGCTCCATAAAGACATGGTTTGGTGAGTTTGAACTCCAGTGGCTCGCACAGAGGACTTACATCAGCCCCACTTTGGGATCAACTGGAATGTTGACTGTGAGCCAGGCCCTCTCGTCCAACATCAGTTACTGACCCACAAATGCTCCTTTGACTGAATGGGGACAAATTATCAAACGCTACAATATCTTGTTTAAGTCCTTTCCAGAAGAGTAGAGGCTTTTATAGCTATAGAAGGGGCAACTACATATTAATGCCCATGGTTTCGGTGTGACGTTCAGGTGTATAATATAATATGTGGTCTTTCACATTTTCTCTGTTGGACTGTAAGACATGCATCTGTGGATGGGATCATGATGAGCACTGAGACAAGAAAGGAATACCTTTCCTGAGGGGCTGATCCCACTTTGAAGGTGAGAGGTTCTGTCTTTGAGTGATCACTGTTCAGGGACACATGGCTGGATACAGGAGAATTTGACCTTTTCTCAGTTTCACTAAAATCAAACAGAAAAATCCATTGGACATTTTGTCTAATAAAATGTGGTTATTCCCATGCAAGATGCCTTCCGAACCCATAACACTGTTTAATAATTACTGTCTACAATTATTATGCTAACAAAGATAGTTAAGAGCTTAACTACAAAACACGGGTCCCAACTCAGTGTAAAAATGAAAAAATATCGAACAATAAAAATTAGAGGCTGACTGGGTAATGACATTGTAACATGACACAATGTAACATTAGCCTTTTTCCAATGTATTGTATATGAGTTAAGCCAATAACAGCAACTAAATAAGATTAAATTAAAACTAAATAAAGAGCAATAGATGAGAGCCACAAGTCAGATCGTGAAATTTCTGCATTGCTAGATGTGCCCCTGTCAACTGTGGGTGCTATTATTGTGAAATGGAAGCCTCTAGCAGCAACAGCAGCTCAGCCATGTAGCAGCAGACCACATAAACTCACAGAGAGTTTAAAGCATGTATAGTGTCAAAGTCGCCTATCCCCTGTTGCATCACTAACTACCGAGTTCCAAACTGCCTCTGGAAGCAACATCAGCTCAAGAGCTGTGCGCTGGGTGCTTCATGATATATGGCTGAGCAGCTGCACACAAACCTAATATCACTATGTGTAATGCCAAGCACCGGAATGGTGTAAGCATTTAGACTCCGGAGCAGTGGAAATGTGTTCTCTGGAGTGATGAATCAAACTTCAATATCTGGCAGTCTAATGGACAAATATGGGTTTGGCGGATGACAGAAAATGCATAATTTCAGTAAAGGGTAGAGATTCCCACAAACTTGCTCCACAATCTTTTGGAAAGCTTTCCAAGAAGAGATGTTAACTCTTAGATAGAGATAACTTGGTAACACTTTACATTAAGGGTCGCTAATCAATCATTAAATATATAATAATCAACTATTAGTTTCACATTATTTAGTTATTAGTTAACTCTTCATTAAGCATTAGCTATTACTTAGTAATTGATTAAGCACTTATCAATTAGTAATTAAGTACACTGTTAGTTGATAAGTTAGTTTGTCGTTAGTGTATGTCTTACTTACTCATTATCTGTGTGCTAATTGCTGTTGTTAATTAACTAATGTATTTTTCTTCATATAAAGAAGTAACGTAATAACTTACTAGCACTTATGTGTTAATCCCGCTAATTATCTGTTAATTAACTTTCCATCACCTCCATATATTCAGTTGCTTCACTTTTCTCACTTTGGTTCATTAAAGATGCTTATGGTCACATCTGGCGGTAAGATGAGCGCACACAAATTCATGGACAGATTTGTTATTCATCACATTCATCTTTGCATATCTGTACTCATATCTGGTAGGAGTGCATGTAAATTTGGGCATAAATGCTGGATATGTGGCTAATTAACCAAAACTATTATCAACATAATCTGTAATAACAAAAATAAGAACAACAATAGAAAATTTCAATAATACTAATTTGTGTGCACGACAGTCCAGTACAAAAGTGAATGTACTTACTTTACATGCACATTGATATAAACAAGTGCTGCAACTATTTCATGTTCCATTTAAAGACACAATACACTGTGTTTTTGTTTCATACTACTGACTCACAAACACAGCTTGTGCCATACACTGCAATAATACAGCGTTTATTTTAGGGAATTAATTACACTAAACAATCACTCTACTATGTTAACAACACTGAGTATTTTGTTTTATTTCACGTTTTATTTTTTCCAGTTGTTGTCATTTTAATACTATTAAGTTTGGTCAGCAGGGGAGGAGTGCACTCACTGCTGGACATCAAACTCCACCCATGAGCACGGCCATTAGCTTTCATGCCAAACACTGCCGTTTTATTGGCTGGCTACTGAAACATCTGCATGAATTAGTGTGTGCTTCATGTAAGTGATATGTAAATGAGGTGCTGGTAGGCTGGTTTCATGCACTGAAGCTGATTTATCATTTATACTCAAATCTCCACTTGTTTCCACATCGTACAAAGTTGTTATGAATCAGACGCAGAGCAGTTCATACCTTATAAAAGGCAAAAAACGTGTTCTTTTTTTTTTACGTAACTTTGATGATTAATGGGCCCTTTTCACAAGATTCGTGATTACTTCCGGTTTAAGCATTAGCAGGGTAAAACTCACTTCCTCTCCATATAGCTACTGCAGACGCGATGTCAGAATGTTTAGTAGTGAACTGTAACACTCAAACACTGAGCTACAGCAGCTGTATTTTAGTGTTCCTGCACGGCTGTGACAGTGAGAGTAAGAAGTGGCCGGAGGCGCTGATTTAACTGTAAACAGAGCTGAGATGCTGTAGGTTGATTTACTGCAGTTCTGCTGCAGCTGCTTCACATCAAGCAGCCTCTGTGTCTTTGTACAACATGCCAGCGACGTCAGTAATATTCTTTTTTCAAAAGAAAGAAGAGCTTTTATATGTAGCATGAATGTTATAGACTTTGTCTATATTAAGCTAGCTATACTGGCTAGAAGCTACTGCTAACCAAACTAGCCTGGCTAACATGAAGCAACTTTTTCAGATGTTTTTTTTCAGCTAGGATTCTCGTTTTTGACTGAGCAATGAAAGGTGGATGTTTTTAAAGTTACATAAAAAAAGAACACGTTTTTTTTTTGCCTTTTATAAGGTATGAACTGCTCTGCGTCTGATTCATAACAATTTTGTACAATGTGGAAACAAGTGGAGATTTGAGCATAAATGATAAGTCAGCTTCAGTGCATGAAACCAGCCTACCAGCACCTCATTTACATATCACTTACATGAAGCACACACTAATTCATGCAGATGTTTCAGTAGCCAGCCAATAAAACGGCAGTGTTTGGCATGAAAGCTAATGGCTGTGCGCGTGGGTGGATTGATGGGTGGTTTGATGTCCAGCAGTGAGTGCACTCCTCCCCTGCACTCCTGACCAAACTTAATAGTATTAAAATGAAAACAACTGGAAAAAATAAAATGTGAAATAAAACAAAATACTCAGTGTTGTTAACATAGTAGAGTGATTGTTTAGTGTAGTTAATTCCCTAAAATAAACGCTGTATTATTGCAGTGTATGACCGAAGCTGTGTTTGTGAGTCAGTAGTATGAAACAAAAGCACAGTGTAATGTGTCTTTAAATGGAACATGAAATAGTTGCAGCACTTGTTTATATCAATGTGCATGTAAAGTAAGTACATCCACTTTTGTACTGGACTGTCATGCACACAAATTAGTATTATTGATATTTTCTATTGTTGTTCTTATTTTTGTTATTACAGATTATGTTGATAATAGTTTTGGTTAATTAGCCACATATCCAGCATTTATGCCCAAATTTACATGCACTCCTACCAGATATGAGTACAGATATGCAAAGATGAATGTGATGAATAAAAAAAACGTCCATGAATTTGTGTGCACTCATCTTACGGTCAGATGTGACCATAAGCATCTTTAATGAACAAGAACCAAAGTGAGAAAAGTGAAGTAACTGAATATATGGAGGTGATGGAAAGTTAATTAACAGATAATTAGCAGGATTAACACATAAGTGCTAGTAAGTTATCACGTTACTTCTTTATATGAAGAAAAATACTTATTAGTTAATTAACAATGTAATAAGCAGCAGTTAGTACACAAATAATGAGTAAGTAAGCCACAAACTAACGACAAACTAACTTATCAACTAACAGTGTACTTAATTACTAATTGATAAGAGCTTAATCAATTACTAAGTAATAGCTAATGCTTAATGAAGAGTTAACTAATAACTAAATAATGTGAAACTAATAGTTGATTATTATATATTTAATGATTGATTAGCGATCCTTAATGTAAAGCGTTACCGATAACTTTCTATATTTGTATATTTGCAGACACATAATATTGTTCTAACAAATTCTCTCTGGGGTGAAGACTGTAAAACATGCATGTGTGGATGGGATTATGATGAGCAATAAGAAAAGAAAGGAATACCTTTCCTGAGGGGCTGATCCCACTTTGAAGGTGAGAGGTTCTGCCATTGAGTTATCACTCTTCAGGGACACACCGCTGGACACAGGGGACTTTGACCTTTTCTCAGTTCCACTGAAAAATAAGAAACAAAAGCATATTGGAAATCCAATAAAATGCAGTTATTCCCATCACAAGAAACATAGAAGTCAACAAACTAGCCGGAGGCCTTCCCAGAAAAAACTCTGCCTGGAGTTCACTAAACAGAAAGTGGGTTTAGTCTGGAACTGGTTTCTATGACCAGGTCATAAAAAAGTTCCAAAGACACCGGGAGACTTTGCTTGGATGCATGCCATCATGGACTCCACTGAATATTTCAACAGCATGTTCATGGTTTGAATACTCATTCTCAAATCCACCCTTAAAAACAATGATATTTTCATTTCTAATCAACCATGAAAATACATCATCTAGAACCCATGGGTCAAACACAATTCTATTCAGCCCACAAAAGTATTTCAGCTTGCTATTAATATTAGCCCATTTCACCATGAGCTGCACTACAGTTCCCAGCATGCACTGCAACATGACGTGTGCCCCCACCTCCCCAAAAACAATCTATGGGACAGCACCACACACACAAAAAAAAGTCAGGTGTGTAGTTCAAGCAAATGGGCAGTTTTGAAAAAAAACACTGTACACTGGGGACATTTAAAGAGGTTTAACAGTTACCTGCAGCTAATATAGTCCATTGTTTTATATAATCCTTTTGTTTTAATTCAAAATTATTTTTGAATTGTTAATGTATTCAGTGCTTGGTTTTTACCCTTGTGGTTTTGCCATACTGAGCTAAAATCCAGCTCTCTTTATCGGATTTCTAGATCTAAGAAATCGGAGTAAGCTGTTTATATCACCCTTTGAATAATCAGATGACTGCAGAAATCTGGCTATGATCGGATTATTGAGTGTATGTAAACGCACGCACAGGGAGCAAAGACTGCTACCAGTTGTTCCAAATATTGAACATATAATATAATGCTGTACTATTAGTTAGTAAATTCAGCACAACATAGCATTTTCCACTTTTGTATAAGTGCAAATACATAATACAATAGTGCTCAAAAGTAATTTTGGGATACTGCCATCATCATTTATTTCTAGAATTATTTCAATTGTTCATGTATAGTGGAAAGTGTGCTTTACCATATTGAAAAGTACATCATTTCAGCTGTATTTTGACATATTATGACTTTTCAGTTCATACTTTGGATCCAACTGAGCAATAGCACAATAGACAACATTCACCTAAAACCCCCACATTTTACTTTAAAACAAATGTTGGGAAAATAATCCAAATGCATACACGACATGTTCAAACCAGGACTACAATGCAATATCCAACATGCCTGACTCTAAATCTTTTTAATATTCTGAGAAATAAAGTTAGAAAACTATGAACATTTTTAGTTGGATTTAGCCCTCTTTGGATGGGATTAGTTTGCAGTAGGGAGGTGGGTTAATGCCAGGACGTCTGTAATGTTTATGAGTGATCCACACAGGATAATAAATCTCTGTCTAAATGACAGAGATGGAAGTGGCTACTCAAGTTATGCTCCACCTTCATTACAGAAAAGGAAAAAAAAAGATGTTAAAACAATTAATTTAGCCTTTATTTTGTTTACCCTAACCATTTACCTCGCTGTAGTATGTGTGCACGAATCACTAGCATTTCCATTAGCTTGAGAATTCACAACAGTCAGCTTCAGCACATAAAATCGAACATTTTTTTCTGTAATTTTACATGTTCTGAGTTGTACAGGTGAGAGGACCACACCGTTACATATTGGCTTGATTTTAGCCACAGTGAACGAGGCTGATGTCAGCTTCTTATTCGTCAGCTTCTTGTTCGAATTTTCCAGTTCCACCTTAAATGGTCCAGCAGTTACATTCTGGCACTTCAGGCTTTGTAATAATAACTGCCATCGCACAATTTAAGGTGGAACAGTAAAATTCAAAGAAGAAGCTGGGAAATAAGAATCTAATTTCAGCTTTGCAGAGAACAGAAGTAAACGCTTCTTCCAACCTCCATACTTAAGAAACTGCTTTTCACAGGATATAATAGCATTTTTACTGACATGTCGATTCGCATGGGATTAATATAACCTGGGGTTATTTCTACAGTTTGTTTTACTGAAGGTAAAAGGTGCCGAATCTTTACTGGCACAGGAGCGTGCAGTTGGTAAACATTACTGATATGGCGCATTCGGACAGGACTGAAGTAACTGAGAAATGGCGGTGATAATTACATTACCCCACCTCCTCATGTAAAACTAATCCCGTCCCTATAGGGCTTTAATCTGTCAAAAAATAATGCGCCTCGTTCACCAATATCTTCCGAAGTTTATTCTTAAATTTGTTCTTGAGAAACGTCCAGAGAGAAAGTCTACATTTATGACATGTTCTTAAAGCACAAAATTGTTCACACCTTTGTGCTCTTGAGTGTGTCTAGATTCAGTTCTTAGCCAAGAACAAATCCTGAATAAGAAAACATTGGTGAATGTCAGAATCTTCATAAAAACTGCCTCTGTGAGAAAATGTCTGTGAGACAGATCACAGATAAATGTTCAGTTTCACCTCGCAAACCTGGTCATTACTGCTGGTTGGTATAACTTTTCTGATGATATGAATGAGTAAATGTCTTGGAATGTACTAAATAAGCAAGTTATAAATAGCCTTCATAGGGTGTCCCAAGACTTCTTTTGAGCACTGTACATGTGTCCTAACAAATCCTCTCTGAGGAGATGACCGTAAATATGCATCTGTGGATGGGATTATGATGAGCAACAAGAAAAGAAAGAAATACCCTTCCTGATGGCCTGATCCCCCTTTAAAGGTGAGAGGTTCTGCCATTGAGTTATCACTCTTCAAGGATGCACAGCTGGACACAGGGGAGTTTGACCTTTTCTCAGTTCCACTGAAAAATAAGAAACAAAGCATATTGGAAATCCAATAAAATGCAGTTATTCCCATCACAAGAAACATAGAAGTCAACAAACTAGCCGGAGGCCTTCCCAGAAAAAACTCTGCCTGGAGTTCACTAAACAGAAAGTGGGTTTAGTCTGGAACTGGTTTCTATGACCAGGTCATAAAAAGTTCCAAAGACACCGGGAGACTTTGCTTGGATGCATGCCATCATGGACTCCACTGAATATTTCAACAGCATGTTCATGGTTTGAATACTCATTCTCAAATCCACCCTTAAAAACAATGATATTTTCATTTCTAATCAACCATGAAAATACATCATCTAGAACCCATGGGTCAAACACAATTCTATTCAGCCCACAAAAGTATTTCAGCTTGCTATTAATATTAGCCCATTTCACCATGAGCTGCACTACAGTTCCCAGCATGCACTGCAACATGACGTGTGCCCCCACCTCCCCAAAAACAATCTATGGGACAGCACCACACACACAAAAAAAAGTCAGGTGTGTAGTTCAAGCAAATGGGCAG
Organism: Colossoma macropomum; assembly: GCF_904425465.1. Classification (NCBI taxonomy): domain Eukaryota; kingdom Metazoa; phylum Chordata; class Actinopteri; order Characiformes; family Serrasalmidae; genus Colossoma; species Colossoma macropomum. The sequence goes on along the minus strand of NW_023496008.1, from coordinate 132,279 downwards.
TTTTGAAAAAAAAACACTGTACACTGGGGACATTTAAAGAGGTTTATCAGTTACCTGCAGCTAATATAGTCCATTGTTTTATATAATCCTTTTGTTTTAATTCAAAATTATTTTTGAATTGTTAATGTATTCAGTGCTTGGTTTTTACCCTTGTGGTTTTGCCATACTGAGCTAAAATCCAGCTCTCTTTATCGGATTTCTAGATCTAAGAAATCGGAGTAAGCTGTTTATATCACCCTTTGAATAATCAGATGACTGCAGAAATCTGGCTATGATCGGATTATTGAGTGTATGTAAACGCACGCACAGGGAGCAAAGACTGCTACCAGTTGTTCCAAATATTGAACATATAATATAATGCTGTACTATTAGTTAGTAAATTCAGCACAACATAGCATTTTCCACTTTTGTATAAGTGCAAATACATAATACAATAGTGCTCAAAAGTAATTTTGGGATACTGCCATCATCATTTATTTCTAGAATTATTTCAATTGTTCATGTATAGTGGAAAGTGTGCTTTACCATATTGAAAAGTACATCATTTCAGCTGTATTTTGACATATTATGACTTTTCAGTTCATACTTTGGATCCAACTGAGCAATAGCACAATAGACAACATTCACCTAAAACCCCCACATTTTACTTTAAAACAAATGTTGGGAAAATAATCCAAATGCATACACGACATGTTCAAACCAGGACTACAATGCAATATCCAACATGCCTGACTCTAAATCTTTTTAATATTCTGAGAAATAAAGTTAGAAAACTATGAACATTTTTAGTTGGATTTAGCCCTCTTTGGATGGGATTAGTTTGCAGTAGGGAGGTGGGTTAATGCCAGGACGTCTGTAATGTTTATGAGTGATCCACACAGGATAATAAATCTCTGTCTAAATGACAGAGATGGAAGTGGCTACTCAAGTTATGCTCCACCTTCATTACAGAAAAGGAAAAAAAAGATGTTAAAACAATTAATTTAGCCTTTATTTTGTTTACCCTAACCATTTACCTCGCTGTAGTATGTGTGCACGAATCACTAGCATTTCCATTAGCTTGAGAATTCACAACAGTCAGCTTCAGCACATAAAATCGAACATTTTTTTCTGTAATTTTACATGTTCTGAGTTGTACAGGTGAGAGGACCACACCGTTACATACTGGCTTGATTTTAGCCACAGTGAACGAGGCTGATGTCAGCTTCTTATTCGTCAGCTTCTTGTTCGAATTTTCCAGTTCCACCTTAAATGGTCCAGCAGTTACATTCTGGCACTTCAGGCTTTGTAATAATAACTGCCATCGCACAATTTAAGGTGGAACAGTAAAATTCAAAGAAGAAGCTGGGAAATAAGAATCTAATTTCAGCTTTGCAGAGAACAGAAGTAAACGCTTCTTCCAACCTCCATACTTAAGAAACTGCTTTTCACAGGATATAATAGCATTTTTACTGACATGTCGATTCGCATGGGATTAATATAACCTGGGGTTATTTCTACAGTTTGTTTTACTGAAGGTAAAAGGTGCCGGAATCTTTACTGGCACAGGAGCGTGCAGTTGGTAAACATTACTGATATGGCGCATTCGGACAGGACTGAAGTAACTGAGAAATGGCGGTGATAATTACATTACCCCACCTCCTCATGTAAAACTAATCCCGTCCCTATAGGGCTTTAATCTGTCAAAAAATAATGCGCCTCGTTCACCAATATCTTCCGAAGTTTATTCTTAAATTTGTTCTTGAGAAACGTCCAGAGAAAAAGTCTACATTTATGACATGTTCTTAAAGCACAAAATTGTTCACACCTTTGTGCTCTTGAGTGTGTCTAGATTCAGTTCTTAGCCAAGAACAAATCCTGAATAAGAAAACATTGGTGAATGTCAGAATCTTCATAAAAACTGCCTCTGTGAGAAAATGTCTGTGAGACAGATCACAGATAAATGTTCAGTTTCACCTCGCAAACCTGGTCATTACTGCTGGTTGGTATAACTTTTCTGATGATATGAATGAGTAAATGTCTTGGAATGTACTAAATAAGCAAGTTATAAATAGCCTTCATAGGGTGTCCCAAGACTTCTTTTGAGCACTGTACATGTGTCCTAACAAATCCTCTCTGAGGAGATGACCGTAAATATGCATCTGTGGATGGGATTATGATGAGCAACAAGAAAAGAAAGAAATACCCTTCCTGATGGCCTGATCCCCCTTTAAAGGTGAGAGGTTCTGCCATTGAGTTATCACTCTTCAAGGATGCACAGCTGGACACAGGGGAGTTTGACCTTTTCTCAGTTCCACTGAAAAATAAGAAACAAAAGCATATTGGAAATCCAATAAAATGCAGTTATTCCCATCACAAGAAACATAGAAGTCAACAAACTAGCCGGAGGCCTTCCCAGAAAAAACTCTGCCTGGAGTTCACTAAACAGAAAGTGGGTTTAGTCTGGAACTGGTTTCTATGACCAGGTCATAAAAAAGTTCCAAAGACACCGGGAGACTTTGCTTGGATGCATGCCATCATGGACTCCACTGAATATTTCAACAGCATGTTCATGGTTTGAATACTCATTCTCAAATCCACCCTTAAAAACAATGATATTTTCATTTCTAATCAACCATGAAAATACATCATCTAGAACCCATGGGTCAAACACAATTCTATTCAGCCCACAAAAGTATTTCAGTATTTTTGTCCTGTTGGGCTTCCAGATGTGGACAGCCATGGGATCAGTGGGGTTTAAACTCATAAGCTCCTGATGTTGGGGTGACTTTGTTGGGGTGCCCATTGCTTTACATGTTACTGGATTACTTTTCAAAATTAAAATAATAAAATAACAAACAAACAAATTAAGTTGTGATTCTGAACTCCAGCAATGCCATTGCTACCTATAACTGAGAGCCCAAGAGGATAAAATGCCTGGAGTGTTTGTCTGATGAAAAAGAGCCCCATCTAGTGGGGAAATAGAGTAAAACCATACTAAAAAGGTGCGTTAAGAGAACTTTTGACTACACTAAGAAGAACACTAGTTTCCTCAAGTTCAGAACTACAGAAAAGTAGTGAAATCAGTTTCCAGTTACTTTTCATTTTTAAGTGTATCAATCCCAGCTTTTAATATCCCACAGACACTTACTGAGACACTTCTATGAGCATGTGTCGTTGGGCATTGCATTTCTATGTGCAGTAATATGTTAAATGTGTTAGAGCAAAGATGTTGTTCTTATTAACTATAAAAGTAATTTAGTAAAACATTAAAATGTTTAAATAGAAGGACAGAAGTTTTCAGTATTTTACTTGCTTACCTTAGGCTCTGTCTGTGCTCCTCCTGGAGACTCATTTCAGAGTCTTTCATTTTTCCATATTCATCCGCCATTATTTCAGTAAAGTAAGCGTATGGAGGATCTCAGTTGCATCAACCATCAGCACTAAATCTGCTGACTTGGCCATTCAGCTTCATCTGGCGGGAAAGTAACAGGAAAATCTGAAATGGTTCTGTTTATTCGATTATCAGTCTTATACTGTATAATTACATTTTACATTTCTGGCTATTAAATTCATAATACAAATACATGAGACAAAAATACTTTAATTTTTTTGTTTTCATTGTAAAATTGTCCCGCAGAAATACTAGTTATTTAGGAATTGAAAATTTAAAGTAAAGCATTAATTCTGATTTTGCATGTGAGGAAAAGAAATGTGGCATTTTCACAAGAACACTAAACTGCTGTTTCAAACAGGAAGCTACACTTGGGCGCCAGGGGGGTGGGGGATGTGGGGGGTTGGAGAGGAGGGTGAGGGGTTTCCTGCTCATATTTACCAAAGAAGGCAATAGCACAAGTAGCATTTGCTTTGTTTATCCCCTTGAGTATGTTAGTGGCACATGGTTTAGTAACGGAAAATAAGAGGTCATTTCCACATTTTATATAACCTCTTTGTAGAATATCTGCATATGATCAGTGAATCACATCTTTTGTTGAACTCTCAATATAAACATATGAATTAATAAATAAGTAAATCTTCTGCATTTTTTTTATAATTCAATTCCAGATTAAATACACTAACCAGCCAAAATGTTCTAGCCTGTTTTGTATTTATTTATTTGTTTTATTTTACAAGGATAAGCTCCTGATAAGAAATCAAAAACTCTGCAAATCGCCTCTCTGGTTATGTTTTCGCTTTTATACCAATTTCTTCTTTATATAAAATATAATTGCTATCCACACTGTTGGCAAAGCATGGCTGTAATTTTTTATCATATTTAAAGACTTATTTTTTAAATAGTTCTTTTTATTTTTTACTTTTTTACAGAAATTATTTTATGGTGCATACGACATAACAGCTTTAGTCCAAAGTTGTTTTCTATTTTAAAAGGAAATTATCTCTATTAAAACTGCTATTTATAGTTCAGAAAAGAGACACACATGAGAGACACAACCACGTTTTGAAATAGAAAAAAAAAACAAGAATAGACGTGAATAAGACGTGCATTTGACTTGAAAACTGCACTTTGATTGAGCTTCCTTATCGGTTTTTGCGGCCTTGGGTAAACTACTGATCGAAACTGATGATTCATGTGCATTAAACACTACAAGACATCATGGCTAACGTTTACACAATGAATGTAGCTGTAGGAATTTAGTCTTTCTTACCTTTTCCTCCAGTTCTGTGTGGACTAATAGGTTCGTCTGATTTAGAGAAAAGGAGATGATAACGCTAAAATCGATGTTCGGTCATATTCGCTGTTTATCTCTGGCACTACGAAGCGGAAAAGTCGCGCACATCCTTTGTGCAGCGGCCCTTCACTCTTTGAAGTGATGTGTCGTTCGCGAACGAGCCGACTCCTTGAACCGACTCGCACTGAGGAACCGTATTTTCTATTATATCAATATTATTAAGTAAAACCAAACAAAAAGAGCCTATGTCGCTGTACCTGACCCCTCTCATATGCCATCTTGGAACACACCGCCCCCGTTATACCCAAAACCGCTGCTTTGTTGTGTTGGTTTGAATCTGGCTTTGTTCTTAGCCTTTTTTTTTATGTAATTCCTGCTTTTGTTTGTTGATGACTTGTCGATGGATTTGTCTGCATTTGCCCGTCTGCTTATCTTGTGATTTATGCCTCTGGAAGTTCGTCCAGCGAAAGCATTTATTGAAATTTACATTACAGTTAATATCGCTAACTTCTGACAACGAAGAGCCGTTCTGGAGCAGAAAGAGTCGGATCTTAGTGATGAGCTGAGCCGATTGATCCGACTCACTGAAAAGAACCAGTATGCCCTCCACTAACTTTCAGTTTCCTTTTCTTGTCAAGCACGCTCGCATTCAGCGCAGTGGTGGGCTGCGGTCCTCCCAGTGGGCTGTGGCGTATTGCAAGCGAGCCATTGGCTGTTTTTTATTGTAGATTTTTTAAATCGCAAAACTTTGTTACATATATAGACATTTAACCAAACAATTTTAAATAGGTCAAATATGATTGCTGTGATTATTATATGCAAAAATAAAAAATAAATAAAACAGTATTTAGGATGAGGTCGTTGATTGCTGGTCTGGCAAAATACATGACCTAAGTGACAGACAGAGACGGAGCGCATCGAGTCATCAGGGGGAAAACCACACCCCTATATACAGATATTACAATAGGCATTGGAGATGTTAACGAATATCAGCCGAATTATATATATATAAATATATATATATATATATATATATATATATATATATATATATATAGATAGATAGATAGATATTATAGAATTATATATATTATAGAATTATGTATATTATAGAATTATAAATGTATATATAGATATATATAGATATATATTATAGAATTATATATATTATAGAATTATATACATTATAGAATTATAAATGTACAATATAATATGTAAATTTATTTAATATATATCTACATATATATATATATATATATATATATATATATATATATATATATATGATTTTCAAACAAAAAAGCTGCTTTTAATGCAGCTAATATATATGTATATATGTGTATAATATATAATATAATAAATATAATATATACACACACACTTTAAACTGTTCAACAATACAGTGTATTTATGCTTATAAAAATTCTACCAAAATACATTGTTCAGAATATTTAAAAAAAAAATTCTATCCTAATGGGAGTGGTCTCCTCCAGTCTAAAATGTGAGTATGAAAATGATAGAAACCACATGCTAAGGCCTATACAGAGATGTGTAGAATCTATAACAAGGAGCACTGAAGATGTTCTTGGGTCTTGTAGTGGCCCAAAACCTTGCTAAGATATTATTTTTCGTTTTTCCTTTGTTATGAGTTAAATTGTTAACAGTTAAATGTTATGACACATCTGGTTAAATGTGTTGATGAAAATTTTAAATCTATTTTATATAAAGACTTAAGCTTGAAATTTGTTTCTAAGATAAATATGTATAGTGAAGATATATGAATTATTAATTTATTTCCCAAAAAATAAAAATATTGTTCTTCAGTCCTGTTGAAAAGCATAAGGGACAGGAGGATTTAGTGAGAAGAGTAAAAAATAATATTGAGATGTTTGCTCTCTCTCTCTCTCTCTCTCTCTATATATATATATATATATAACTATGTGTAAGTTTTATATATATATATATATATATATATATATATATATATATATATATATATATATATATATATATATAACTGTGTGTAATTGTGTAATTCTTAAGTCTTTGTATACTATGAGAGATTCAATACACTGATTCAAAACGGAAAAAGGAAATTCAGAGATAAATAGACCTATTTAGCTGAACATTTTGGCAGGAAGTCTCCGATTTAGCTGGTTTTAGAGAGCACATTAAAGTCAATCTGTTATCAGCTATGAAGTTAACGGAATATTTCCCCCCATTATTTGCATCCAAACAACATTAATCACAAATGGTGTGACGTTATTGCTAGGATCTTGTTTCGTTCAGTATGACAGTAAAAGTGAGCAAAACCAGATACATAACTGCATTAAACCTACTAAAACTGTTAGATGCTTTCGTCTAATTTAGTCAGCTGTGAACCTAGAAAATAAGTATTTGTTCCTACTGCTATAAACTTTGTCAAATAACATACTTAATGCTTTACGTTTCTGAACTCTTTTTGTTTATGTAATAAATCCACCATTTTAGTGGAGTGGTAGTGGAGCTCCAGTCTCCTTAGCAATGGCCATTTAGATAGAGCTGCTTGGGTTCCATGGAGGTCATGGGTTTGGTTCCTGTGTTCATGTAGTGAGAGAGAATCAGGACACAGCTGTTCATACATAAACATGTTGGCAGTGATTTAACATTACTGAATTGGGTTCTGCATTTTGTTTGTTTATATATACCAAGGCATAAGTATCCCACCTAGCAAATATATTCTGGCCCAGATCTGGCTTAATTCCGCCAGTTTTTCCGGCCCAGATCTGGCTGCCGAATGTGAGCCGTCTCTAGGCCATAACTGAGCCAGAACTTGCAGAGGCACCATCATTTCCCCCGTGTCTTTCCCAGCAGACAGTCGACAGTGCCAAAAATCAGCCAACAGACAGCCAGAACTAGGCCAGATGAACATAAAGCTTAATATGTAGTTAAAATACAAGTAACATTCATAATAATTACCAAATAAATTGAAGTCTCTTTTAAATTTACATGCCAATAGTGAATTAATGAATGCCATCTAGATTATATATATAAAAAAAATGTAAAGCCACAAAACATGAGCTGAGAGTTGACCACTAGAATCAACAACAATGTCCTAAAACAGAAAAAAGACAACACTAATGAAAATTTTAGATATTTTAATAATTATGATCACAAATATACATTCTTAATTCATACAAAATTAGCTTGTTTGAATTAAAATTGACATTTATAAACACTTAAACAACTGTCAGTTTATTGAAATTGGTGACTTTTATACAGATCTCCATAAAATAAGCAAATAAATGAATCCCATTCAAGTGCAAACTAGAACCATCTCTTGATGAATCTTTCAATGTTTCCATCAATGGCTTTGCTACCAGGAGGGTTCCTCTTTACAGCAACTGTTCAGGAAGAGAAAAAAAAAATCCCAGTTAAGGTCAGTGGTGGACAAAGTACATAAACCATGTACTTGAGTTAAAGTAGAAATACTCAACGCAAAATATTACTTCAGTAAAAGTAGAAGTTCCTCCCTTTAGACCTCCACTTGAGTAAAAGTTCAAAAGTATTTGCCTTCAAGTGTACTTAAGTATCGTAAGTAAAAGTACTAAAAGATTAATTAACTTAATCAAACTTAGTTAGAAGTTTAAGTTGAATAAAAACTTGCTTTAAACTCAGGTTCTCAAATGTATTTTCCTTTACTATATTGCATCTGTAGGTCTCTTCATAAACATAAACTAGCAAAAGCGAATTTACTATAAAATGAAATGTTTGTATAAATTCAGAAAAAAGACACGTCAGTCACAACTGCATATGTGTATATATCTCTGTATTGTGGTCTATTTACACAAAGTTAGGTTAGTTTATCATTTATGTTGAATAGACTCTCCCAAAATTTTACACTGCTGCACTGACGTTGAACCGTGTGCTTGCACTGGGTCGGTATGACCAACAGGTAAGTAAGTAAGTAGTAAGTAAAGTTCATTTATATAGCGCTTTTTACAACAGGTGTTGTCACAAAGCAGCTGTGGCGACAGTGGCAAGGAAAAACTCCCTAAGAGAAACAGGCAGAAACCTTGAGAGGAACCAGGACTCAGAAGGGGAACCCATCCTCCTCTGGTCGACACCGGATAGTAAACATTGTTAGTATAAAATATTATAGTACAAAAACAGGGTAAAGGTGAAGGAAACAATTAATTTGAATAATTTAGTTCATGCAGCAGCAGCGGCAGCATCAGCAGCATCAGTGGGGTCAGGTTGTGGGGGTGAGGTTTGCACGGCGAGCAGTGGCACCCGATCAAGGCAGCAGCATCAGCATCAGGATGTGCAGCTGTTCAACTCGGCAAAGGAAAGAGAGGAAAAACACAGAGTCAGTTCTACAATGGGTGATGGATTAATTTGAATTAGTTTGAATGATTGATTGGTTCAAGTGATAAATTTTGAATAGTTCATGCAGCAACAGCAGTAGTATCAGTGGGGTCAGGTTGTGAGGGTGAGGTTTGCACGGCGTTGTACAGCAGGAGGCTCAATGTTGATATGCCGGTCCAGAGGGCTGGCGAGCAGTGGCACCCGATCAAGGCAGAAAAATCAGAACGCACAGGATGGGTAGCTGTTCAACTCGGCGAAGAAAAGAAAGGAAAAACAAACAGAGAGTCAGTTCTGTAATGGGTGACTGATCACAGATTAAAGTGTTAGCAGAGCAGCGGAGACTCTGGCAGGTATAGAACTAACAGGGAAAACTAATTACCTAAGGCTTGCCTATACAAGTGAGTTTTTAGCTTAGACTTAAACACTGAGGCTGGGTCTGAGTCCCGAACATTAACAGGAAGACTATTCCAAAGCTGGGGGGCTTTGTATGAGAAAGCTCTCCCCCCTGACGTAACATTATTAATTCTGGGTAATACTAGTAAGCCAGCACCTTGTGATCTAAGTAGGCGTGATGGTTCATAGTGAGAGAGCAGTTCACTCAGGTACTGAGGGGCGAGTCCGTTCAGAGATTTATAAGTCAGCAAGAGAATTTTATAATCAATGCGAAATTTAACTGGCCACCAGTGTAAGGCTGATAAAACTGGGCTGATATGGTTGAACTTTCTGGTTCTTGTAAGGACTCTGGCTGCAGCGTTCTGGACCAACTGAAGCTTGTTAACGCTTTTGCTGGGACATCCAGCCAGCAGGGCATTTTACAGATAAGCTTGATGCAACTGAGAAATTGTTAAAAGTCAGTAAAGTACAGATACACAAAAAAACTACTTGAGTACAGTAAGGAATTACATTTACTTCGTTACTGTCCACCGGTCTGTAACATGTTACTGGTCTGTAACATTTTGGTGATATATATATTTAAGATATATATCAGGCAGTACCTTTTTTTAAAATCATATAGTTGTCATGTGAGAGCCATTTTCTCATGGTATTTTTTGTCTATGGTCCAAAAATTGTAAATGTTAGATATTTTAATAAATAATTAATGTTCAATTCATTGGGTGGTGAACCATTCTCAGCAAACAGTAACAGAGACTTTGTAGTGGTATGGTAGTGTGTGTGTGTGTAGCTTATACAACTGTATCAGGAACAGCGACATTGCTGAGGTGTCACTGAGTCAAGGCTGAGACCTGTCCAATATCTTAAAATATCTAGCCAATGGTGGTCTTGTGATCAGAAACTGCTAAACTATAGTTTCTGATTCTACAGCTACACACTGTACCAACGATGTAGGTGGGTAATAAATGGCCAGTAAGTGTATAGTGTGTAAAACCTCCAGAAACCCCGTAGTATCTGATACATTATGACATGGCAATGTCACTGCTGTGCTAAGAATGATCCACAACCAAAATATAATGGTGATCCTATTTGCCATTTTTTCCTTTTTCCATGTGATTATGCTCCATCAATATGTTCAAGAGAACCTAATTAATAATTTAACTACTTACTGTTGACAGTGGTCCCTCATCAACAAGGACTGGAAGGACGTTTTCCCATTCACCCCTTTCCTGTTAACCTCCTTTGCCAGTTTGTTCGCAGCATTTCCATCACTCTTCATACTGTTGTTTTCACATCTGTCCCCTCAGCCAATCCTATGTTTGTAATGTGCAAAATAATTTAAATAACCCACAATTCTGGAAGCATGGGGAAGAAGTCCCCAGGTTAAGATGCCAATCCCTTTATTTTCTCTCCTGATTAAATGATGGACCAAATCTAATCTTAACAAAATTACTTAATTATTTCCTTTTTTGTTTTGGGCTCAGCTGACCAATATTTTTTTGGTCAATGGATTCCAGTTGTGTATGTATTTATGATAAATTAAAAAAACGTATTTACATTACTATTAATATTAAGTAATCTCAGATGATCTTGCAATGAAGGAGTCCTCAAGTTTTACAACAATTTGGGAATTCTGGGGCAATGATGATTCAATATGTTTCATCTACATATCTGCTAAAGCCAATACATTAACATTTATAAAATGTAGAAACTGAATACAAATCCAGAGTAGATGAAACATACCTTCTCTTTCTTGGCCGATTACACAAATGGTGGCAAGGGCTTCCTCCACTGACAAGAAAATTCCAATTTTCCCTCACTGATACAGAGTTTACTGGCTGCTAGCTGAGTGTTTTTCACTCAGGCTACAGAATTTGCTTGCCATTGCCTGACTGATTTTCCCAGTGAGCAAACTGCTTAGTTGTGAGGGAAAACGTCTTGACTGAGAAAAGCATTATAAAAAGATATAACATTTATTTCTATATGGTTACGAAGGCAGTAACCTTAAAAAAATGCAGATATTTTTAGCAGAGCAGGGTCACTAATGTTCTGCTTGGCTAATGTTAACATGCCACTTGTACATATGTTAGTTCCAAGTGGCATCACAGTAAAGACAGCAAAGAGAGGAAAAAGCTACAGACTGCTGCCATCTACAAGCTACTATCACACCTATGTGAAATAGCAGAAAGAGCCTGATGAAAGAGCAGCTCAGAACAGTTAGCTCTACCAAAATTAGCTACACGGATATGACTAAGGAACAATATAATCAGTTTAGTGTGCTTAAGTTCATCACACAGCTCAGAAAAAACACAAGTATGTTTTAAGAGAAACACCTTCTGGATCTTCAAGTTAACATTGTTGGCTCACTTTTATTCAAGAGTTCCACCATGCAGTTCTGATCAATTCTAGGAATGATTGAAAATCGTCGAAAACATGACCCAGTCCTAACTAGTTTTTTGTGTTGCCACCAAAAACCAGGATCACTGGATGCAAGGCCAGATGCAAGAGTTTATGATCCTACAGCATCACCACCATTTGGCCTGGCAGGGGTGAAGTGCTGCAACATGGCATCAGTTATGGAGGTTAAACACCTTGAAGTAGTTGGAGGTGAGGCCATGCTGAAACCCACTCACAAATACTACTGGCAGGTACAGGGCCAGCTTGGTCTTGAATGGTGTGATGTCATTACACATACTCACTCTAATGTCACCATTTAGAGGATTTTTTGGGACCAAGGATTTACAACATCTATGAGAGAAAAGCTAGACATGTTCTATCATCATGTACACATCAATGTCTCAAATCAGTAAATTTGGAATACAGTATTCATTGGCCATACCACTGTAGGAAAGTCAGGCAATCTCTGACCTTGAATACAGCAGAAACAACTAGAAAGCACCAAGGACAAGTGGGTTAAAAATGTATTTGATTTATTATTTATAAACATTAATTATAAAATTGTGGACTGGAATAATTTAAATCCATTGAAATGACTTAATACAGGGAGAGGAGGTAGGCGCCGGACAGCCATCGCAACGTTTAACCTCCGTTTGCAACTCCTGGGTGCATCCCTGTACTCCTTCACTCAGTCACGACTGAAGATGGTGGTGTTCAGTATACAGTATGCAAGGAGCATGGCAGAAATTGAGTTCTTCTTCAGCAACAGGGTAATTTCTGCCATGCTCCTTGCATACTGTATACTGTACACCACCATCACGGTATACAGTATACAGTATGCAAGGAGCATGGCAGAAATTGAGTCCTTCTTCAGCAACAGGGTAATTTCTGCCATGCTCCTTGCATACTGTATACTGTACACCACCATGGTCGCCTGATCTGACACCACCAGACTTCTTCCTTTGATGTTTGCTCAAAGGAAAAGTCTATCGGAACAAACCTTGCACTGTGGAACATATGAAGGAAAACGTCCAATGTGAAATTGCTGCTATTCTCCCCAATACGCTTGCCGATACGTTCATAAACATGGAACGCTGCATCCAGCATCGCATGTAATGCAATCTATTACACATACATCAAGGTATGTAGTGTATTTTTGTAACACTCGAACAGGGTAGTGACATGCAAATGCAGAGAATCTTTAATAAACAGAATCCACAGAGCAAAAATCAGAGTAGAGACAGGCAAAGTAGAGTCAAAAAACCAGAAAATACCAAAAACACAGGATCACGGCTCAATAAAGTCACTGAGAGTGGCAATACCTCGCAAGGAGGCAGAGTGAGAGTCCTGGTTATAAAGGGAGGCTGATGAGTAGATTGAAGGCAGGTGCATGAGTGTGGGAGGAGTCAGCTCTCAATACTGCGGAGAAGCTGATCTCTGAATGAAGGAACGGCCAGTGGGTGTGACAGAACCCCCCTCCTGACGCGTGACTCTTGGAGCGCTAAGGGCTCGGCTAGGGGGACGACCTCGAGGTCTGGGACCAGGACGTTCAGGTCTGCGTCGGCGAAAGTCAGCAATAAGTGACGGATCCAAAATGTCAGCTGCTGGCACCCAGCAACGCTCCTCAGGGCCGTACCCCTCCCAGTCCACTAGGTATTGGATGAGCCCCCTCCTGCATCGAGAATCCAGAATGGTATTCACCCTGTAGGCCTGGACGCCATCAATGTCCAATGGAGGAGGGGTCGCTCGAGGGGACGCATCATCCAGTGGACCAGGAATCACCGGCCTGAGGAGTGAGACATGAAAACTGGGTGGGATTTTATACAGACGGGGTAACTCCAGTCTATATGTTACCTGATTGATCCGTCTTAACACCTTGAAGGGCCCAACATACCGAGGGCTCAATTTCTTGCATGGGAGTCTGAGGTCTCTAGTAGACAGCCATACTCTGTCACCAGGATTAAAAGAAAGGGTAACACCTCTACGTCGATCTGCCTGTTCTTTCTGACGGCGCACCACCAAACCAAGGCGGGTATGGGTCTGTTCCCAAGTCCTCTCACTATGTTCAAACCATTCATTGATAGCTGGAGCCTCAGTTCTTTCAGCATTCCAGGGGAATAACAGAGATTGAAATCCTAAGAAACACTGAAAAGGTGTTAAGCCAGTGGAAGCACTGCAGAGTAAGTTTTGTGCATATTCTGCCCACGGATAGAAACGTGACCACTCCCTTTGTTGGTCATGACAGTAGTGACGTAGAAGACGACCTATTTCTTGATTTAGACGTTCAACTTGACCATTAGCTTGTGGTCTGTGACCTGAGGTAAGACTGACCGAAACCCCCAATTTATCCATGAATGCCTTCCATACCTGTGATGTAAACTGTGGTCCTCTGTCCGAAACAATGTCCTCAGGTATACCAAAGTTCCTGAATACATGGGTGAACAAATCCTCAGCTGTAATGAAGATGGTGGGTATGGAGGAGAATGGTATTAGCTTGCAGGCCTTAGAGAATCTATCTATAATCACCAAGATGGTGGTGAAACCTTGTGAGGGTGGCAGGTCAGTGAGATAATCGATTGACAGATGTGACCAAGGTCTGTGAGGGATTGGAAGTGGTTCGAGCTTACCCGCTGGAAGCAATCTAGGAGCCTTGGTTGGAGCGCATAGAGAACATGACTGGACACATGGATGTCCTTTTCCATGCTAAGCCACCAATAACGTTCAGATAGGAGATGGGTAGTGCGGGCCGTGCCTGGATGTCCTGTGGCCAGCGAAGTGTGTGCCCATTTAATAAGGCGATCTCGAAAAAAACATGGTCATTAGGACAGTTCACAGGAGTGGGATCTGACAGAGAGGCTTGCCTTATATCCTCGTCAATACTCCACTGTATGGGAGCAAGGATACATGCCGGATTTAGAATAGTGGGTTCTTGAATGCTTCTTTCATCTTCAAATTGGCGAGACAAGGCATCTTTGCCATTCTGAGATCCAGGTCTGTAAGTGATCACAAAATCAAAGCGGGAAAAGAACATCACCCACCTTGCTTGTCTTGAATTCAGTCTTTTTGCAGTACGAAGGTACTCCAAGTTCCGATGATCTGTCAGAACAGTAAATGGATGGTGAGCTCCCTCCAGCCAATGGCGCCATTCCTCCAACGCCAATTTGATGGCCAGCAGTTCTCGTTTGCCTACATCATAATTGTGCTCTGTGGGGGACAATTTCTTGGAAAAGAAGGCACAAGGAAACAGCTTAGCTGGCTTACCATGCCGTTGAGAGAGAACCGCTCCCACTCCAGAGTCAGAGGCATCCACCTCTACCATAAATGGCAAGGCAGAATCAGGGTGTTTTAGCATGGGTGCTGACGTGAATCTCAGTTTGAGAGCATGAAAAGCCTCCTCAGCTTCTCTAATCCAGGTCAATTTTTTCCCTCCTCCTCTCAGTAAAGAGGTGAGTGGTGCTGCCACTGAGCTGAAGTTTCGGATGAAACTCCGATAGAAGTTAGCAAAGCCAAGGAAGTATTGCAAATCTTTGCAACTGACAGGCTTTTTCCAACTATTTACGGCCTCCACTTTTTTTTTTCCATATACACCCCATCCCGACTGATAATGTAGCCTAGGAAAGAGATTTGGGTCTTGTGAAACTGGCATTTCTCAGCTTTGACGTAGAGATCATTTTGCAGTAGCCTCTTTAGCACTTGCCTTACATGCTGGATGTGTTCTGGCAACGAAGTAGAGAAAATCAGAATATCATCAAGTTAGGCAATTACAAATAATCCAAGCATGTCTCTTAGCACCTCATTGATGAAGGACTGGAAAACAGATGGGGCATTTATGAGGCCATAACTCATTACCAAATATTCATAATGGCCAGAGTTAGTGGAAAAAGCAGTCTTCCATTCATCTCCCTCTCTAATTCTCACGAGGTTGTATGCACTCCGCAAGTCTAATTTGGTGAAATAGCTCGCACCACGGAGTTGTTCGAGTGCAGAGGGCACTAAAGGCAATGGATAGCGGAATTTTTTTGTTATGGCATTTAAGCCCCTATAATCTATACAGGGACGGAGTCCCCCATCTTTCTTTTCCACAAAAAAGAAGGAAGCTGAGGCAGGAGAGATGGAATGTCTAATAAAACCCTGGTCTAATGCTTCTTTAATGTACTCCTCCATTGCATTAGTTTCAGTGACTGAGAGGGGATAAACACGTGACCTAGGAGGAATTTTTCCTTCCTCTAACTCTATGGCACAATCCCAAGGCCTGTGAGGGGGCAGTTCAGTGGCTTTGGTCTTGCTGAAAACTAACATGAGATCAGAGTACTCATCAGGGATAGCAGAAAAAACTGGGTTGGAAGGGCTTTCAATGGTAGTGGAAGCAACTTTTAAAGGAAGGCATTGCACAAAACAGTCTTTGGACCAGCTGGTGATGTCCTTTTCCTTCCATGAAATGTTAGGGTTGTGCTCTGTGAGCCATGGCAAACCCAAAATAATTGGGTGTGAAGATAAGCGGAGCACATAAAATGATAGTAGCTCACTGTGGATGGATCCAACTGTCACTTTAAGAGGCTCTGTGATGTGTGTGACTACGCCCTCTCCAATGGGTTGTTTATTGATGGCATGGATCCTTCGCGGAGAGTCTAATTTGTGGATGGGGAGCTCCATTTTCTAAACTATGGCTTGGTCAATGAAGTTCCCCGCTGCTCCTGAATCCATGAGGGCTGAAACGAAAAAAGGCTTATTAAGGTAATGCAAAGTTACAGGAACAGTGAACATGTTTAGGGAGACGGGAGGATCGGGCATACTCACCATGTCAGCACACGAGTCGGAACTTGCGCACTGGGTGACGTGGCCTGGCGGTGTACGAGGACGAATGGGACAGCTGATTCTGACGTCACCCTCCTTCCCACAGTAGAGACACAGTCCTTCATTCAGGCGGCGTCAGCGTTCGGCTGCACTGAGGTGGATGTGTCCAATTTGCATAGGTTCCTCATCTGCCAATGGAACGGGATTTGGAATGATTTGCGGACGTAGGTCACGTGTTGTGTGACGCTGACTTCGCAGCAAAACGTCCAGATGAGTCGCCATTTTGATAAGGTCAGCCAAAGACAGAGAGTCATCTCGGCAAGCTAATTCGGTCTGGATATCAGCTGAAAGCCCTTGTCGGAAAGCAGTGATGAGGGAAGCTTCATTCCACCCACTTTGTGCAGCTAAGGTGCGAAAGGTAAGAGCATAATCACTTACGGTGCCACGGCCTTGTTTCAGTCCCATTAATTGTTCTCCCGCTTCCCTTCCGCCCTGAGGAGAACCAAAAACTGTTCTAAACTGTGACAGGAATTGTTCATAATTGTTACTTATAGCCGGATTTTGAGACCATGGGGCAGTAACCCACTTTAGTGCTCTACCAGTAAGTAGTGAGGTGATAAACATGACTTTAGCATGCTCGGATGGGCCAGGAGGAAGCTGCTGAGAGAAATAGATAGCACATTGAAGTAAAAACCCCTCACAGCCATCTGGATCACCAGCATACTTATCTGGAAGGGCTACTTTAAGGGGAGCTTGGGCAGAAGGCAGGGATGGAAGAGCAGCTTGGGGACGAACTGGTTGCTGGACTGGTTGCTGGACTGGTTGTTGGACTGGAACTGGGTCAGATTGGTTAAACATAGCGTCCAGGTGTTGAGTGAGGGCGTCAAACGCAGAACCAAGTTGAGTTAACTGCTGCTGGATGGCCTGCACAGCTCGGCCTTGTTCAGCCACCACCTCTGGTAGAGCTGCATTCTCTGCTGCATCCATGGGTCGGTGAGGTATTCTGTAACACGCGAACAGGGTAGTGACATGCAAATGCAGAGAATCTTTAATAACAGAATCCACAGAGCAAAATACCAAAAACACAGGATCACGGCTCAATAAAGTCACTGAGAGCGGCAATACCTCGTAAGGAGGCAGAATGAGAGTCCTGGTTATAAAGGGAGGCTGATGAGCAGATTGAAGGCAGGTGCGTGAGTGTGGGAGAAGTCAGCTCTCAATACTCCGGAGAAGCTGATCTCTGAATGAAGGAACGGCCAGTGGGTGTGACAATTTTTTTAGTTTGGGTTGCTTCATCCTAACGGGAGTTACAACAGAATACTCGGGGACTCTTTCGAGTGAATCTCCCTGTACTAAGTTGAATTCATGTGTTTTTCATATCCAACGTTGTTTAACAGAAGCAACATCAACATACAAAAACATCCTCTGGACAATAATAACAGTAACTTGAACAACTAGAAAGAAACTGTAGTAGCTGGAGTGAGAGTGACTGAGGAAAGTGGGAGGTTTAAGCTGAGCTTGTAACCAGAGTTTTGTGCAGACTTGATTAAAAAGAAATACATGAATCTGAATTGAAAAATTCTAAAACCTGAAAATTACATGAGTTCAAACAGGTTTATCTTCCTTGATGTCCAGGGGATCCTGATAGTTCCACATCAAGCAACAGATGGCCCTTCTCATGTGTGTCTTCTCGGCATCTTCCTTGCTGATCAGGGTGGCCCCTACTTCTGCTAACATCCTTTCAATCTGAAAGCGCTTATCAGCCATCACTCCATCTCCTGGTTGCAGCAGCCTGGTGAAGTGAGATCTCTGAGTTATTTCCTGATCTGAGATGGATCCGGTGTAAAGCTTGGAAACAAACGTGATGATGCCACAGGGAGCGACCCCAACCAGTCCCTTGAATGTGATTATCTTTTGAGAAGCTTCCAGATTGTACGGTGAGTGTCTCACAGCAGACCTCTGTGCAGTCAATCAGCACACAGACCTCTGGGCAGTCTGGCCTGCTGAATTTTTCAGGCATGGTGGCTTGCACTTGCTGTCACATCATCCATGAAGGTTGAGAGCCCAAAACAAGGTAAAAGTAACTGGTCCATGTTGTGATGATACAGATAACTGTTGACAAAGTGACCTTGAACATTGATGCCAAAGCGTGTTTCTTGAGTCCACCAGTAAAGCGGCAAAGACACAGGAAACATTCATCAATGAGGGGGCAGTTTGCGATGAGGACTGGGTGTTCCACATGTCTCCCTCTATGCCTTGGTCCAGTAAATGTTTCTAGAAGCTGACGGTGCAACAGACTCCCAGAACAACAGGAAGATTTCCTCGTCGGAGAATCGTGTGAAGAAGCAGAATTCTTCATCAGTGGAGCAGAAATGTCAGGAACATAAGCCTCTTTTTGTTCTCCAGCTCCATCACTTTTTGCTCCAACTCCTTTATCCCTGCAGTGGCAACATCCACTGTTCCTGTGACAAAAGAAGGAAGATGTTAGCCCAGAGTTTTACTTTGAGGAAAAATGTGACTAAACTTTAGTCAAGCTCTGTGCTTTACATGTATTAATGTAGTAAATATAAATGTGCAATGTTTTTCGATGTACATATTATTTAAGATCATATTAACCAACTTAAATTTGTGTGTGTTTGTGTTTTTATTTGTATTAAATTGACTGTTTAGGAGGTGATTACAAACAGAAAAAAGTCTGTCAAACAGAAAAAAAGTCATGAAGCTGAAGTTTCTCATTTGCCAGCTTCTTGTTTGAAGTTTCCCGTACCACCTTAAATGGTGCAGCAGTTACATTCTGGCACCTCAGGCACCATTTAAGGTGGAACAGGAAAATTCGAATAAGAAGCGACTTCAGGCTTGTAAAAATTCAAACGGTGAGAGACATTTTACAAGAAACTGTTCTACTTTTGAGGAATGGGTTCCTGCTGAAGACGCAGCGCAGCTATTGTTGAGCTAAAGTTGAAAGCAAAGTCTATGTTTTATATTATACATGTTTTATCCTATACTAGTTCATTTGCACACACTGAGACAAATTTACAGCTAAGATGTTAAAATGGACATGAACTGTTGTGGCTCCCAAGGTGGTTGAAAGGACAAAATGGCTGTTCCTAACACTGGGGCTGCTGACCCCTGACTTAAAAGACCTGGCTCAAAGAGTTTGTGCATGACCGATACACCGCTAGCTAGATCAGCCAGTCTTTTTTCTTGTGTGACCAGTCTCCCCGAAGACACAGTGAGTTGGAAAGAATTGCACCAACACGTCGGGAGGTTGCCGTTTTAATGAGCGCTGGCTGAAAAATGACAAATACAAACCAGCTTTTCACAGTGGGAGAGTCTGCACCCTCGAGTCACATGAAAGGTAAATCGTAGTAGAGAATTTTCAGGTAGGTCAGCATTACACTTTTAATTTTTTTCTAATTTGTTTATGTACACTGCTAGCTGGGGAATTTGCAGGCTTAATGAGATGCACAGCATGTGGTACAATTGGCTAGTTTTGCATGTCAATTATAATGCACATTTATGGATGGAATGTGCAGTGAACATACTCAGCGTTATTTAACAGTAAGAGTAACGTTAGTAACTCCCTGCAACTGAAAACTTTAGCAAAAGTTAGCTTAATGCATCCAGTCAACTTAAGGCTAAGAAAGTACAGTCTGTACAGTAGCAAAGTTGTCACCCGCCAGTTGTCTCTACTCCAAATGTATATATGTTTTGGCATATGAAAAGTAAATTACTTTAATGCTGCATGTTAAATAAGAAAGATGAACAATATATTATAATCGTAAATAATAATATCAGTATTAATGGTAAATAAAATAAATGGAGAAACACAATTTCTCTTTAGTATATCAGGCAGGTTCTTGTGCACTGTCAAAGTCTTCTGACTTACAATTAAATGACAGTTGCAGATGTAATTTGGCTCAAAGTCTTTGTATGTCATGTTATTACCATATATTATTACCATACAAGATATTAAAAATTATCACTAAAAGTGATAATGTAGAACTTGTATAATAACACATACTGCAGCATGGCTGATTGACAAATATCATTTTCCTGATAACTGTATTGAGAATAAATCTCTTTTTTAAATAACATTTTTCCTCCTATTTTTGGTGTTACAGAAACATCAAAATCTGATAAGAAGACATCTAAATCCAAGTTGAGGGGGATTTTTTTTCCAGCAGACAAGCAGCCCACCAAACAGCACAGCTACATCCATGTCAGCAAGCAGCAGTGTAGAGAGTGAACATGCAGTGGAAGCAGCCATTGGAGTAGCAACAGGAGTTGCCCCTCTACCATCCACGGGGTCTTCTAATCCACATCAGACAACCAGCAAGACCACAAGCACCATAAAATCATTTGTTAGTTCTAATCCAGCACTTTCAGCAGAAATATGCTGGGCAACAAAAGTTGTAACTAGCCACTATTCCTATTGTTTTGATTTGCACAATACTGTGGAAATGTCATAGAGCTGATTGACTGCCTATCTCAAAGGTGAGTGTTCTTATTTTTGACATTTTAAGCAAAGTATTTATTGGAAGTGAAGTTGTTTAATGATTTTTTGTGTAATCGTACAGTAGAGGCATATATTTATATTGTTTGTGTTATTTCTATGTTGCTAGGATTAATTAAATGTTTGTCAGTTTTTTAACATTCCTTAATTTTTAAGTTACATGTACATTTAATTTTTCTAATAAAAGTTTATTGTTAACCTTTTCACAAATGCTTTTAACTAAACAGTAATAAAAAAGATGTTAATAGAAACAGAAACTTGTTGGCTTACTATGCAAAGATGGCTATGACATAATAGCACAGAATTTACGTCGCTGAAACGGAGGATGAAAGTCAGTATGTTGGATGAACATCCTTTGGAGGGCGCTTATTATCGGAGCTACATAGTGCCAACATCCTAAATGCCAACCATTCTTAATACAGAGCAGCGACGTAGCAACGCCCTGTTTGTGCTGTCTGGGACGTTCAGCAGGAAAACAAGAAACGACAAATTTTCCCTCCAGTTCGGTGTTTTACCGATGTTTCTCTTACGTGGGTGTGCTGTCTGGACCAAAGCAGCCAACAGTTGTTGAGGGAAGAGATGTCACGAAATTCAGCGCTAACTTAAACAGTGCACGGCTACTGCAAGTTCTAAAAAAATGTAAATAAAACATAAGAACACAAACTTCTCTCTAAAACAAGCACAAGTCTTTGCTGTGAGCAGCAGGACTCTATTTCATACAGCACTGATCCTTTTTTCATAGTGCACGCACAGCCGTCACACATGCACAGATCTGACTCCAGTCTGTTCCAAATGCACATTTGCAAACTTGCAGCCCTCAGGGACTCTTGCCCTAAAGGTTTGCCCGTTGTTGGCGTCACCAGGATGCTGACTGGGGAGAGGCTTAGAGCCTGTTTGGAACACGTTCGAAATGCACAGGGAGGAATGAAACCGAAAGTTTAGCGTAACCAAGGAAGAGAGAACGGAGACTTGGATGTAGCTCTCGGTAAGTTCATAAATGAAGATCTTTTATACGAGCGTGGAGATTAAAGAACATATTTCATGATTTATTTACAGTTACAGAAGCGCTCTTTACGTAAAACCAATGCTGATTAACCGTTATTCCTAGTTAGAAAAGACTCAAACACATCGACGCAAACATCAGTGTTTAAATCACTAAAATGTATCTGAATAAACAGGTCTAGCAATATAACGATACGCTAAAACTGATGATTAAGTAGGAGAAGCGAGCTGTGTTTAGTTAAGCCCGGTTTATACTGTGCGATAACAGTCAAGATAACAAAAGGTAAAGGAGTTAAAATTCGGTGTTCTCTGGACGTTTAATCTGACATAGCTTTTTTCATTGTGACTTTATTGTTTCTGGGACCAAAATCAGACTATGATAAAGTTCAGAAATTTTAATCCAATATCTCGCTGTGACCTAGGCTAAAAACTACTGAGGAGTGGCATCAAATGACGTGTGTGTGCGCACAGAGGGAGAGATGATACGTGAATTTGTAAATTGCTCAAGAGTTTAAGAGCTGACATTATTAGTGCGGCTCACTGCATGACCTGCAATGAAAAGCAGCTGACAGAAGAATTAGCCTACTGACATCAAGTGAACTTTAGAGAACGAGGAATGAGCGTTACGTTGCTATTTTCCGCAGCCAAGAACAGCTCCAACCTGTTTTAGTGTCGCCACTACTATGCCAAGTTTTTTTTTGTTTTTTTTTTTTTTGGTTGCCTGACTGCATTTATCAACTTCTGTTCATTTAATTTTCATTTCAAAATCCAGTGTTGAAAACGGCAAGTGGGTCAAATCCCCTTTTTGACTCTGTTATTGTCAGTCGAAAAACAAGAAATGGCTTCATTTTATAGTTTCACAGACTAATCATAAAATCAAGTAACAAACAAACAGCAATAGAATAAGGGGTTGATTTTACTGATTTAAATTAATTCAATATCAAGCATGCGCAAAACTGCGCCGACATGCAGCTCGACTCGTGGTGGCGCTCCGGTTTTGGGGGGAAAGGAGCTTTAGAGGCGCGTTAGATCTGCGCACCCTCTAGCACCCCCTTGTCCTCCCTGGCCCAGGTGTGTTTAGTTAGTTGGGTTAAGTGTCTACCATGAAGCGGAGGGAGCGGAATCGACCTTCATTGCTAAGGGGCTGCCCTGTATGGGCCTTAAATTTTCTGCTGGTGTCAATAAAGAGCACTTCTTTAGTAGAACGACAGCCTCAGTCTCCCTCTTCACCAAGAGACTACAGTACTGGTCATTATGACTGAAAGAGAGAATGAATCTAGTGTCCATATGCCTATGTGATGTGCGCACGCATAGGGGAGTTCGGCAGAATACCGACAGAACACTTCTGGAACTTGTGCGCGTCAGCAGCTGATCTGCGGAGCACGAAGCCCCCGTCAAATGGTGGCAGTTCCGTTTTTCCCTATATAATTTCTTTCACATATAGTTTGTACAGGTCAAATGTACAAACATTACGCAAAAAAGTAATATAGCCGACCAATAAACCACAACCACAGGCCTGATTTCTGTGATTTCTGAGCTTCCATACTTCCGCTCTGCATGTTTATTTCCGCTTATGATGGGAAATTTTAAATTTGGATCATTAGAATACGACCCTTTATTTCATTGCTGTTTGTTTATTTGATTTTATGATTATCCTGTGAAATTGTAAAATGAAGCTATTTCTTGATTTTTCCACTGAGAATAACAGAACCAGAAACGAGAATCGATCCATTTGCAGTTTTTCAATACTGGATTCTGAAATGAAAATTAAATGAACAGAAGGCACACACCAGGGAATACAATACTTATTATATAATCTGATGCGCAGCATAACTGAATAACTGACCAGTAAACATAAAGACAGCTGTAAACAGTGTAAAGTGGGCTCTATACACTCACTGGTCACTTCAGGTCCACCTACCTTATCTAGTGTCATTATCCATAAACTCAACTTACCATATAAGTGCATTTTGTAAGCCTGCAGTCAAGCTATCCGCACCTAAATCGCGTGAGCTCAAATTTTAGGGGTACTACTGTAGTGCATTCATGGTCATGGACTTTGTATAAAAAGGGTTCATACAATCTTTTAAAAGTTCTTATAGAGTAGTTGAGATTTTGTGTTTAAATATCTCACAAAATTTCATTTTCAGACTAAGTTGATTGCCTACACAAACTTCAAAATACATCTATGTGGAAGTGATGATAATGTGGTAATATATTCACTCCAGTTTACACTCTAATTATGAATAAATGCATATAGACTTGAGCTTATTAGTTTATTAAAGCTCATAACATATCACTCCTTCCAACTTGATTGTATACTACAATATCTAATAAGTGACCACACCCAGGTAAAAGCAGATCTATGGTGAAAATTTTAAGTTTTGGAAAGGTACCCACCTTAATGTATCCTGTAATTGTTAATGCATGCATG
This sequence comes from Colossoma macropomum, assembly GCF_904425465.1. Classification (NCBI taxonomy): domain Eukaryota; kingdom Metazoa; phylum Chordata; class Actinopteri; order Characiformes; family Serrasalmidae; genus Colossoma; species Colossoma macropomum. Next base: position 107,726 of record NW_023496008.1, on the reverse strand, counting down.
TAGACCTGAACTTATGTGGTTATTAAAGCTCATAATACATTACTCATTCCGACTTGTATCTGATGTGTCCACACCAAGTTTGAAACAGATCTATGGTGGAAATTTTGAGTTCTGCGGATTTAAAACTCTTCAATATATACTGTATGGCGCCATAAGGTGCCATTGTTTTTTTATGTTAGTATTGTTGGTTACAGCCCTGTGTAGTTGTGGAGTTATCTGTTTAGTCATTTGTTTTTCACCATTTACTTTCCCTGAAGCCACCATGGAAGCTGAACCCATTGTTTACACTCGGGACCCTGTTGCCCAGAGACCGACCTCGAATCACTGAAGAGCTAGGGATGAAGCACCAGGGGTGCAGGGCAGGAGCGTGACTCAAAGCAGCGAAACAGTGGTATAAATCATTCCTTATGTATATCATCATGGGGAACATGTGGTTGCTGGCTAACAAGATGATCGAGCTTGGAGCATTAGAGAAGAACCAAGGGAAATATTGGGAATGTAGCATCATGTTCTTTACAGAGACATATTTACATCAGCTTATCCCTGATGCTAATGTTACCATAGCAGGCTTTCACAGAGTGAGAGTGGACAGGGACACCAAATAAAGGTGGGGTCTTTGCTGTGCTTATTAATAACTAATGGTGAAACTCTGGACACATAACAGTTAAGGAGTATGTTGGTAGCCCAGACACTGAACTGCTGGCTCTCGGTCTTAGGCCTTACTTTCTGCCATGCGAATTTACGAACACCATTGTTGTTGTTTATATTCCACCCACTACCAAGCAGGAAGAGGCTTTTTATGTAATCCGCTCTGTCACGGCTAGACTGCAGACATAGCACCCCAACTCTTTTTTTAACTATCTCTGGCAACTTTAGTCATGTTTCTCTTGCCTTGATGAAAGGTTTATTATAATATATATTCATTCCACCTTGATTCTGTAATACAAAATTTGATAAGTGTCCACACCATGTTTAAAGCAGATGTACGGTGGACATTTTGAGTTGTGCGGCATTTAACACACCTAAATATATCAACACATGCACTGGGGGCTGTATCTGTGATAAATCTTGTAATATGTTCATTACTCCAGCTTGATTCTATTCTAGATATCAGACAAGTATCTACACCAAGTTCAAAGCAGATCTAATTTTGTGTTAAGAAACAGTTATCACCCTAATCAATAATGTTATTATCAATGTGGCATATACACATGAGCATATATGTTTATGAAATCTGTAAGTTGTGTCCATGCCAAGTTTGAAGCAGATCTGTGGTGGTAGATTTTAGTTTTTGGGGATTTAACACACTTTAATTTATTCCATTGTTATGAATGCATGCATACACCTGCACCTATATACTAAACTGTAATGCATCACTCATTCCAACTAATTTCTACAGTATACAACAAGTGTCCTCACCACGTTTGATGCAGATCTATGGTGGACATTTTGAGGTTTGAAAACATTTACGGCCTAATGCATGCTGTAGTTGTTAATGCATGCATATAGACCTAGGTGTATATGTTTATTAAAGCTCATGACATAATCACTTATTCCAACATTGTTTTATGCTTCAATATCTGACAAGTATCTAACCATGTTTGAAACAGACCTATGATAGAAGTTTTGTGTTCTAGGGGGATTTAACACAGCTCAATATATACTATAATTATGAAGACATGCACTTAGGGCTGTATCTGTGATGATCCTCTCAATATTTTCCTCTTTCTAACTTCATTCTATTGCAGAAAATCTGACAAGTATCCACAACAAGTCTGAAGCAGATCTATTTTGGGAAGTTTTAGAATTGGGAAGGTAACCTCCCTATTTTAAAATATAATTATTAATACATGCATATAGACCTGGGCCTATGTGTTTGGTAAAGCTCATAATGTATCATTCATTCCAACTTGATTCCATAATATAATATCCATGCCAAGTGTCCACACCAAGTTTAAAGCAGATCTAAGGTGAAAATGTTGAGTTTGGAAACATAGCCACATTAATGTATACTGTAATTATTGATGTTTGCATATACACCTGGGCATATATGATTGTTAAAACTCAGTACTTCACTCATTCCAACCTTTATACTACCATATCTGAGATGTGTCACCACCAGGTTTGAAGCAGATGTATGGCCCAGGTGAATATGCATGCAACATAACAAGGCTATAAATTAATGTGTGTTAAATGCCCCAAAATTCAATATTTGCATCATAGATCTGTCTCAAAGTTGGTGTAAACATTTGTCACTTATTGTATTCTAGAATCAAGTTGGAATGATCAAGTTGGAATGAATGACTTATTATGAGCTACTATAAGCATACAAACCAAGATGTATGTGCATGTATAAATTATTGCAGTATACAGTGTGTGGACACTTGTCTTATATCCTAGAATAGAATCAAACTGGTGGACGTACACTATATTGCCAAAAGTATTCACTCACCCATCCAAATCACTGAATTCAAATGTTCCAATCACTTCCACGGCCACAGGTGTATAAAACCAAGCACCTAGGCATGCAGACTGCTTCTACAAACATTTGTGAAAGAATGAGTCGCTCAGTGAATTCCAGTGTGGTACCGTGATAGGATGCCACATGTGCAACATGTCCAGTCGTGAAATTTCCTCGCTACTAAATATTCCACAGTCAACTGTCAGTGGAATTATAACAAAGTGGAAGTGATTGGGAACAACAGCAACTCAGCCACGAAGTGGCAGAACCATGTAAAATGACAGAGTGGGGTCAGCGGATGCTGAGGCGCATAGCGCACAGAGGTCGGCAACTTTCTGCAGAGTCAATCGCTACAGACCTCCAAACTTCATGTGGCCTTCAGATTAGCTCAAGAACAGCGTAGATAGCTTCATGGAATGGGTTTCCATGGCCAAGCAGCTGAATCCAAGCCTTACATCACCAAGTGCAATACAAAGCGTTGAATGCAGTGGTGTAAAGCGCCGCCGCTGGACTCTAGAGCAGTGGAGACATGTTCTCTGGAGTGACGAATCACACTTCTCCGTGTGGCAATCTGATGGACAAGTCTGGGTTTGGCAGTTGCCAGGAGAACGGTACTTGTCTGACTGCATTGTGCCGAGTGTAAAGTTAGGTGGAGGGGGGATTATGGTGTAGGTTGTTTTTCAGGAGTTGGGCTCGGACCCCTTAGTTCCAGTGAAAGGAACTCTTAATGCTTCAGCAGACCAAGAGATTTTGGACAATTTCATGCTACCAACTTTGTGGGAACAGTTTGGGGACGGCCCCTTCCTGTTCCAACATGACTGTGCACCAGTGCACAAAGCAAGGTCCATAAAGACATGGATGAGCGAGTTTGGTGTGGAAGAACTTGACTGGCCTGCACAGAGTCCTGACCTCAACCCGATAGAACACCTTTGGGATGAATTAGAGCGGAGACTGCGAGCCAGGCCTTCTCGGCCAACATCAGTGTCTGACCTCACAAATGCGCTTCTGGAAGAATGGTGAAAAATTCCCATAAACACACTTCTAAACCTTGTGGAAAGCCTTCCCAGAAGAGTTGAAGCTGTTATAGCTGCAAAGGGTGGGCCAACATCATATTACACCCTATGGATTAAGAATGGGATCTCACTCAAGTTCATATGCATGTGAAGGCAGACGAGCGAATACTTTTGGCAATATAGTGTATTACACGATTTATCACAGATACAGTCCCAAGTGCAAATGTTCATGATTACAGTATATATTGAGGTGTGTTAAATCCCTCAAATCTCAAAATTTCCAGAAGAGATCTGTCTCGAACTCGGTGTGGTCACTCATCAGATATTCCAGTACTGATTAAAGTTGGAATGAGTGATGTATTATGAGCTTTAAAAAACATATAAACTAAACTAAACTAAAACTAAAACTAAACTAAGCTATAAGCTCAGGTCTATATGCATGTATTCATAATTACAGTACAAACTGGAGTGGCTATCTTTCCACAACTCAGCACTTCCACATAGATGTGCTTTAATGTATGTGCACACATCTGTCACATTTAAACAATCAACTTAGTCTGAAAATGAAATTTTATAACATATTTAAATGCAAAATCTAAACTACAGCATGAGAACTTTTTAAAAGATTCGAGAACGCTTTTTTGACAATGTCAAATATATCCACATCCAAACCGAAGGCATATTTTTATTGCTACTTTATTCATTGCAAATCAGTGGGAGGAAATTGCAAAAATACAAAAAAAGGTTGTGTTTTACAATCATCACTGACTCACCAACAAATGACAGCAGACACACACATGAACAGTTTACAGAGTTAATCAACATTCTGTAGTTTACACTGCTTTATCATACTTTTCACAGTCTATACATAATGGTCGGATTTTCTTCTTCACACATTTCCCAACACAGCCCCACAAGATCTCAATGTGTTTTGTATGGTACGTTAATTTCACTCAATTGACTGTGTGGCATCTAGCTTTTTCTTATGTTAATATACTTCATTTGTTGTGTTTTTTTCTTTTTTATGGGAATAACATTGGATAAACAAAATCAAAACAGTTGCTTAACATCAGGTTATGGCACGTGTGCGTGATTGCCAGTGCAGTGTTTATCTGAATTAACTGTTCACACAGATCAGTAAAGCACGATGGAGCTTCAAAACTCTGAGTAAGTAGCTTTCTGTAATGCTATGTATATATGTCTTTTCCATGTTTCTATACTTGCTGGATTTTCATTCAAAACCCCTGTGTACTCATTTTCATGATTTTCTTCTAATTATTTCTCTAGTTTTTGTGGTGTTTTCATCCTGAAGATATGAGAAAAAATGCTGTTGGTCTTTTCTGTTGAGATAATTTTGAAATGGCTTTTTCTGCTGTTTTCTTATGTACAATTTGAGTTAGACTAGATTTGGTTTATTTAATTTAAAATCTGCAGGTGTTCCAGTCGGGGTTGGCAATATGTATACGTCACTTTCTCGTGTTCCTCTCCCACACATGAAGTGACTTATCTCCTGCTGCTTCGAGTTGTTAGATAAAACATATAGTATGTTTTTTACGCTGAGTTAAATTTTTATGGATGGAAAAAATTCAACATGAAGTTTTGAAAATAAACACACATATATTAATGACATCTTTCACATCAAGTCTTAAACTGATGGACTTTGAGCCTGCTTACGTTTTTAATCATAGCCTGCTCGATTTTCTTCATTGTACGGATGCATTAAAAATTACACTTACAAATCAGAGCTCCAATGTCATGGTTGCAGCCCAAACAAATGTGCATGAGGATGGCGGCAGAACTCATCAGCAAGCTGATACAACACAACACATTGACTACAAAAATGTGGATGTTAAAGAAAACATGTAAGAAGAGGGGCAAGCAGACCTTCGAATAGACTAAGGACTACTCAGTGTGTGCGTCGTTTAGTTGCACTACTTGAAAAAAAAGATTTCTCCATCATTGCTTTTTCTAAAGGAATTCATTTCTTCTTCATCTTTTTGTCTTCTATGCACCGAATTTTGTGTGAAGGTCTCACTGTGCTAAAAATCACATTTTTTTTAGTCAAAATACGTCATACTTGCAATGAATAGCTAGACCTACTTGGTAGGTATCATTTCTAAATGTGCTAAATACCATAGTCATAACATCAGGCTACAACCTATTACTGATGGCAGTGCAGTCATAATTACCAGTGCTTCTGCCCTGATACAAAACAAGAGCGAGACTGTGTCAACTAACGTCAGCCAGAATGCTGTCGAGTCTAGTTCCAACCACAATCTGCCACACCTGCTCCTGCTAATTAACTACTTCTGAAGTCACTGCCTGGTTGAATTAGATGTGTTAGTGTTACATAAAGAGGAGGCAGCATTTTAGATGCGGGTTAGAACTAAACTCTGCAAAAAAGTAGATCTCCAGAAGTAGGATTTGTGACTACTGATATAAAGCATGCATCCAGTCATCACACAACTCATGCCCAAAGAAGACAATATAATTATTAAGTTAAAATTAGACAGCCAAGATGTACAAAGACAAAGAAAAAATATATTGCAAACTTAAAAACCTAAATTTAACGCTAAAACAAACTGCTGCAGCAGGCATGAAAAAAATTTCTGAAAATCCGTCTTGAAATCTATACTAAATCAAGTAGTTTACATTGATTTTACATTTACACTGATTTTATTTCATTTACCTGTTTCTGTCTCTCTTTTTCTCACTTACTTCTTGCCCTCACTCTAAAAGCATACATCAATACTAATGGGTGTGCCTGTCTATAATAAACCGAAGCTAACGGGAAAGTAGGCTACTCGTACAGTTAACGAAACATAATACAGCCTAATGTTTCAGAATTACATTACATGATACTGTGCCACCAGTGTGCAGTTCACAGTGAATCTTCTTATGCTTGTTGTACCACGGAATTTTAACTACCATTCATTTCTCATTTGATCGCTAACATAGCCAGCTAAGCTTGTCACCCTAGCCTAAACTAAGCAGTCTAACTCAAACTAGACTAAAATATGCTGATTTAGCTAGCGTCATTACAAGCAGTCCAAACAAAAAACAAATTGTCAGGTTTGCATTTTACAGGCATAATTGCTTTCATAAACTCTCACATGTACATCATAGCCGTCTTGTATGTTAGCTTATAGTATGTGTGCTGCATACTTGCACACTTCAAGAAGTCAAAGTTACTGTGGATAACAGAGGTAAACGCAGTAGGCAGTGGTCCAGTCAAATTACAGCTGTTCATTGTTTAGTCTCGTCGCTGTTCCACAACTGAATCTAAAAAAAAACACTTCTGAACTACAGAGGACCTTGACGTCCTCACGCTACTTATGATGGGCACTGATAACATACTGAAAACTTGAGACAATGATGGATAGCAACAGTTGCTAAAAATGATTTTGATTGGTCATTATACAGTGATAGCACTCAAATAAAACAAATCAGATCTCATTATCTTAAAATATGCAGCATAATAAATATTTCCCCTACCCATGGCTAATCCCTTGGTTTATAGTGTAGCTAGACACTGCTTTGCACTTTCGTTAGTCACCTGTTGGAGGATGCTGCTGTAATCAATTAACTTCATTTATGTGTGTTCGATAGCTAGCAGTCCACCTTGACTGTAGCAATAAAATTATATGTTAGCTTCCTCCCATCAAGGCTCATAGTGTTTCTCCATAATTGCACTTCACAGGCATGTCACACAACGAGGCACACCTGAAATTTCTCCACAGTGTCCAAAAATATGACCTTGCTGAGGCATAATGGCAGAGCACAACCCAGCTGTTAGCTTTCTAGCTAGTTACAGGTTACGGATATAACGGTAGCTTTCAAATATGTTCTGCAGGGAGGCTCAAGCATGTAGGGCTAAACCACAGCATTGTTGCTTATTACTGCCACTGGAGCTACATTATTAACGTTGCCTGGGAGACGCCACTGTCAGTACTTTTGCATTCTGACACACTTACACAGATCTGAACAGGCAACAGCTTTTATTAATTTATATATATTTCTTGAATATAACACTAGTAAACGCTTTTTCCACTGCATATCTTTACTGTTAAAATAAAAAATGTAAACATGTAAAACCATGTTGACAGGATTAGTTCGAGCTGGATTAGTTTTACCTGGGAAGGTGCTGTAATTTGAGTGATTACTAATGTGATTTGTGATTTTAATTCATTACAAATTTACAATGACTGTAGATTTTACAAGTCAGCTAAGTTCGTTCCGCAGTGAATTGCCTTCTATAAATCGCTGAGCTCTGAGCTCCCTCAGTAATAGTACACTTGGTTCTAACATCCGTCTCAAGTGATCTAATCATAAGTGGACAGTGAGACATATAGCCGTTTACTCTTGGCATTTCCATGTGCATTTCCCCACCACCACCCCATTTCCTTTCTGTTCTATGACAGTCCTACCAGAGTTGCAATGGGGTACGGCCTTCTAGCTACAGGCAAAAGCGGCCCATAACTCCAGCCCAAGTCCTCAGAGTTCTTTCCCTCAGTCAGTCCCCCCCCCCGTATGACCACCACATTTTAAAGGCATGGTCCAAACTCACAAAATGGAATTACAGAATAACCAAAGGAACATTCCTGAAACCCCTCCTCCATCCAATCTAATGCCCTATAAGTTCACATCCTTATCTGTTTCCCAGAAATCATTTCTGACTCAACTTGGCTCCATGTGAGATTGGCTTTATCTCAGATTAGCTCCAATGCAACTCAGGTCTGCAATCCATTTCTAGTTCAGGTTGGCTCTATCTCAGACAAGCACCATGTCGGATCAACTCCAACACAATTAGTTCTGCGACTCAAACTTGACTCAACTCAGCTCAATCCCAGATCTGCTCCATCTCAGATTAGCTCCACCTTCGATCAGCTCCATCTTGACTTGGCTTCTCCTCGGCTTGGCTCATACTCAACCCAGCTCCTTCTGAACTCTTCCCCATATAAACTCAGTTCTGTCTCAACTCAGCTACATTTGCACTCAGATCCCCCTCTACTTGGACCCGTTCACAGACTTAGCCCCCTTTCACAATTCATCTCACTACCCCTATGCACCAGACAACCCTATCAGCCACACCTTTCGTATTTTACCTCAGCAGCTCTTCTCCATCTCCCATCCAGTCTTGTTTCATCTGCCCCAACTTCTACACGGTCCACCACTTTTGCTGGCTCCACCTCTCATGTCCTTCAGGTTTGATGCTTCATCATACCTCCAGATTCCATTGCTTCCCAGGTATCCCCTGTAACAGCTCAGCAGAGCTCATCTGCTTTCCGCTTTTCTCCACTCCCACTCCTTCTCCCCTGAATCACCATACCTTCTCGCTGCAGAGAAACCTCCCTTTCCCCTCAGACTGGCCTATCATTGGTGCTGGCTGTGCCTCTGGGAATCTTTTGCTCTCCTAGTCATTTCAGCCCGTCTACTACCACTGCTAATTTGACTTCCTACATGCTGTTGACTTCACGCCCTCATCCCATTCAGCCCCAAGTCTCCGGGAGCCAAGTCAAGTCAAAGTTTATTTATATAGAACTTTTTACAACAGGTGTTGTCACAAAGCAAAGTTACAGAAAAATCCAAGTCCAAGCTTGGAGCAAGCCAAGGGCGACAGTGGCAAGGGACAAGGGCAAGAGGAAGGACCCTTGAGAGGAACTAAGACTCAAAAGGGGAACCCATCCTCCTCTGGTCGACACCGGATAGCAAGACCATAAACAAAAAAGCAAAATGAAGAGAGGATAAGGTTTTACAATCAATAAAAAGTTTTAAATATGTAGAGAAGAGAAAAAAAAATATCAGCTTGTCATTGAATAGAACTATTTAGATTAGCCAGTGATATCCATTGACTGATGTAAGAGGCTTATCAGAGTAACAATGAGAAATAGATCTATAACCAGTCACTGTTAGCAGTGAAAACCAGTAACAACTGTTAGAAGCCACACATGCCAATGGCTACTATAAGTCTACAATGAAGATCTGTTAGTATGAATATGAGAAAAGCTCAAAGTATTGTGAGGCAGGGGAAGCAAAGTCTATAATTAAATAGTTTATGAGGCAGGTGAAGCATTGTCTGTGATTAAATAGTGGTCAAACTGGTCCAGAATGTGGCCAACAAGTTCACCAAAATCAAGGCAGATGATGCAACAGCATCTGACTGCACAGGATGAGCAGTTGTGCAGCTTGGCAAAGAAACACCCAGACCGTTCTGTGAAGAGTGACTGAAAACAGTATATGTTAATCGAGCACAAGCAGTGACTCTGGCAGCTGTTACAGCCTCACTAAAGGGGAGAGCCAGAAAGTAACACAGGCATGACCATCAGCAAACTTGAGTGAACGTGTGAGAGCCACTTATCCTTCTGGGTCACGGGAGGAGCTGGAGCGTATCCCAGCAGTCAGTGGGCAGAAGGTAGGAAATAGCAATACTCCTGCCAAGTGATTTCGAAAAATAGAAACTACATCACCATATCCTTTCACCATCACTGGCCTACTAGGGGTTTGAAATTCAAGCAAGTGATTCTCATCCACCATCATAAATGAACAACCATTATGTTGCAAATAATAAAAAAATACCTTTTTTCAGCCTAGCCTAAACTCCACTAAACCATGTGAAGCCTAGCACACTACACCAAATTCCAAACCTTCTGACTAACCCCTCAAACCCCTCTGAACCCAGCTTCTCTGTACCACACTGGCATACACTCATATAAAGTTCTCTACCTAAGCTGCTACAGTTCTTGTCACCACTTCTGAAACAGATCTTGCAAGACAGAGATTCCTGGACCAGTCTTTCTCATGAAGGTCCCTCAAACATACTCTTGTTAAACCTCTCTCAGTTCTAGACCTGAACCTCTCCTGGCAAAACTAATCCAGCTCAAATAGGACTAATAGTGGTGCAGTACAGTTTACAGACACATTATTTACAGAGACATTATGTGAGTGCTCTATGAAAAATCACATTAAATAATACCACTGGTAAGCATGTTTGCTCTTAGTCCAAATGTTTAGACATGCTTGCTTTTTCTATCAGTCATTTAAGGCCAGACACATTTACTTTTTAAACTGTTAAGATTAATAATGGCTGTTAATGGCTGGTCGGTGGTGCTTCCCAATGGTTCCTGCTCCAACATTCATTATTTAATTATAAAACAGAGAGAAATAAAGTATTCCTGATTGTGGTTAAGCACAGACCCTGTTCATGCTTGGTATTGAATGCGTCTCCAGTGACCAGATTTCTTGTCTGGTGGAAGGACATCACATTTACTGCATCAGTCTCTTTCTGGGTTTATTGTCAGAGAAAAATCTACCACAGTCCCATGAGGTAGGAGCTCATTGTATAGATATGAGCAGACTGGGAGGAACAGGGTTAGGTCAGTATTGTGTGAATTCATGCTCTGGTTGGTGTTGCTTGTGTGACCAGTTTGATAGCTTGATGTTCCGGTACCTCTTTCCGGATAACGGAGGCTGAAACAGGCAGTGGTTGTGGTGTGTGGGGTCAGAGAAGACTGTTGCTGGCTTTCCTCAGACATCTCTCTCATTGTAAATAGGCAGTATAGGTGGGAGGGCAGCACAGGTGATGTGCTGGGCAGTTTTCACCACTCTCTGCAGGGCCCTGTGTTAAGCAGCAGCCGCACTGCCATACCAGACCGTGATGCAGTTTGTCAGGATGTGGAGGCATTGGTGGGCTATTTTGACAGTGTGTGATGCGTTGAGTGACTAGGTAAGATCCTTGGATATGTGGACACAAAGGAACTTGAAGATGAAGATGTCCAACTTTTTTACCATCGTCCCCTTGATGCTCAGTGGTGTGTGCACTCTGCTCCCCCCTCCTGAAATCAATAATCATCTCTTTGGTTTTGCTAATATTGAGGGAGAGGTTGTTGGCAGTGCACCACTCTGTGAGGAGCCTCACTTTCTCCCTATACAGTCCCTCATCGATGTTGCAGATTACTGTTGTGTTGTCAACAAATTCGATAATGGTGTTGGAACTGTGTTTTGTGATGTAGTCGTAGGTGTACATTGTATAGAGCATGGATAAAAGGACACAATGTGCAATGTGGATTATGGACTTTGGATTATGGATCTATGTGGGAGGAAAAGGTGTGGTCACCCATCCAAACAGATTGTGGTCTGCAGGAGAGAAAGTCCATAATCCAGTTGCACATTGTGTGACTTGTTCCAAGAGTGTTTAGTTTGGAGACCAGTCTGGAGAGGATGATGGTATCGAAGGCAGAGCCAAAGTCAAAAAACAGCTTTCTGACATAGGTGTTTGCTCCATCCAGATGGCTGAGTGCAGTGTGCATAGCCAGGGAGGCTGTGTATCTGTAGATCTGTTTGTGTGGTAGGCAAACTGATGGGGATCAATAGTGCTAGTAAGAGTCTCTCAAAGCACTTTATCACTGGGTGTGGGAGCAAGGGGGTGGTAGTCATTCATGCATGTGATGATGCATTTCTTTGAGACTGGAATGATGGTTATGGCTTTAAAGCTGGCTGGAACAATAGACCCTGCCAGGTAAAGGCTCAAATTATCCACAACAGTGGCAGCGAGCTGGTTGGCACACAATAAGAGCAAGAGAAATAAGAGCAAGAGGATGAGGACAGAGGGGGTGAGTGGAGGCAGAGGAAAAATCATAGTGGATTCTATTAAGCTTATCCTCAGAAGAAGAAGGTGACAAAATTTTCTGAGTTATGAGAAGAGGGTAATGGGGGAGAAAGAAGGTTGAGAAGGGAAGAGAAAATGCTGAAGAGCTTGCATTTATTAAATAAATTAAAGAGGTCTGGAGTTGATTCCAAGTGTTGAATATGCATGTGGTAGCTGTTCATGGGAACTCTCAATATGCAGTCCAAAAAGGTGTTAATGCAAGTGTAAGGGACTGAAAAAAAACCAAAACCTCGCCAGGAATGCACTGGCGAGTTCAGCAACACCAAAAGGCTTGGAAGATCACCAAAGACAAATAAAGTGGATGTTTGCAGAGCCCTTCACAACTTTTATTGTGTTGCAATAGTCAAAGTCTACAATAGAGAGAAGCCTTAATGAATGTGAATACAGAGGGTTTACCTCATGATGCAAACCACTGTTAACACTCAAAAACAGAAACAACTCAATGATTATTAGTCCATGTTTCAGCACAGAAGGAAATGGTACTGACCCGAGGTGAGACACAAATATAGCCGAGCGTCACAGCGCAGCATCTACATGACATAAAAGTGAAACTAACTTGAGTGCACAGTTAATATGGAGTATATCTTTTATGACAGTGAATAAAAAATACTCACTTTATTCCAGCACACAACAACACATGACAAATTAAATGTTGAACCCATTGATCATTCCCTTTGTGTCATTCATTTCCAGAATCTTTTGGTGGACTGTATTGAAAGCAGCACTGAGATCAAGCAAGACAAGAATGGGTGTGTAGAACGCTTAGTGGCTTAGAAGAAGGACACATGAGGCGTGAATGTAAGAGGCAGAATTAGTCTTACCTTAATCAACTTAAAGCTGTGCTTTTCAGCAACACGAAGACAAACTGAATGTTCTGGGATTATGTGTGTTTAATAGAAGCTGCAACAAAATGCAGAACATATATATGGGACAGTTCAGTTTCTTTTACTGAATCTGAAGCACATACGCATGTAGAAATGTTTTCCCAACATACTGTTATTGCACTGTTATTACTTTGTCATTGCATAAGTACTATTGGTGCTTTTTTTCTCACCATAAAAGGGCTCCTCAGTCATCTGGTAGACGTTCATTATTTCATATATGAAGGAGCTTATTTGTAACAATCAGTGAAATGTTGTTGAAAGTGTAGGAGATTGTTGTAGTAGAACATTTTGTACATGTATTTCACTGTGTGCATGTTAAAGAGTTAAGCTGACTTGTTTGTGTCTTTGTTTCTGTAACATTTGAGTTGCTTAGTAAACTGAAACATTTAGAAAGCTAATTCAATTTGCTGCATTATTCCATGTTTTTCATCTTAACTGCTCCTTTATATGTTTGTTTCTAAGTATATACTCATTTAACTGTGCTGTGTTCTTTTTAAACTTTTTTAAAATTCCAGACCCCAGAAATCTGGAGCAGATTCTCCAGAGCCCAGCTGTGTGTCTGTGAAGAGCAGCAGCTCAATGATTATTGGTCCATGTTTCAGCACAGAAGGAACTGGTACTGACCTGAGGTGAAACACAAATATAGCCGCGCGTCACAGCACAGCATCTACATGACATAAAAGTGAAACTAACTTGAGTGCTCAGTTAATATGGAGCATATCTTTCATGACACTGAATAAAAAATACTCACAAAATAGCACAAAATGACACATGATAAATTAAATGTTGAAATCTTCTTTTCCAGCCTTTCATCCAAGTAGAAAAAAATGAAGAACAAAATACATAATTATTACAGCATGGGTTTGGTCTTGGGCATTACATGTTATCATATTTACTCATGTAAATATTTTGTGCATCTGTGTGTGTGTCCCTGTGTCTGTGTGTCTGTGTGTCCCTGTGTGTGTGTCCCTGTGTGTGTGTGTCCCTGTGTCTGTGTGTGTGTGCCCCTGTGTCTGTGTGTATGTGTGTCCTTGTGTGTGTGTGTGTGTGTCCCTGTGTCTGTGTGTGTGTGTCCCTGTGTTTATGTGTGTGTGTCCCTGTGTCTGTGTCTGTGTGTGTCTGTGTGTGTGTGTGTGTCCCTGTGTGTGTGTGTGTGTCTGTGTGTGTGTGTGTGTCCCTGTGTCTGTGTGCGTGTGTGTGTCCCTGTGTCTGTGTGCGTGTGTGTGTGTGTGTGTCCCTGTGTGTGTGTGTGTGTCCCTGTGTCTGTGTGTGTCTGTGCGTGTCCCTGTGTCTGTGTGCGTGTGTGTGTGTGTGTGTGTGTCCCTGTGTCTGTGTGTGTGTGTGTGTGCAAGTGGAGTAAAAATGCTAAACGGTTGTTAAACAGTTAAGTTGACTTGTGTGTGTCTCTAAAATCTATAGTGATTAGTGAGCTATATACCCTAGAAAGCATGTTAGATTTACTGCAGCATTCCATGTTTCCCTCTTAACGGCTCCCTTTTTAAACTTCTCAATTCCAGACCCCAGAAATCTGGAGCAGATTCTCCAGAGCCCAGCTGTGTGTCTGTGAAGAGCAGCAGCTCAATGATTATTGATCCATTTTTCAGCACAGAAGGAACTGGTACTGACCCGAGGTGAGACACAAATATGGCTGCCAGCCCAGTCACAACACAGCATCTACATCATGTACAAGTGAAACGCTGTAAAAGTGAAACTAACTCCAGTACACAGTGTATCTGACAGTAAGCATCAAGAAGCACAACATTTATTGCCCTTAAAGCAAAAATTAGCTCAACAGTAACTTAAATGTGAGCTAAACATTTGAAAAGCAAATCATTTAGCCAGCCAGAGATTTCAGAACTAAACATTTCAACAGTTTTGCTACTACAAAGTTTTTTTAAATGTATAAATAAAAAAAAAAAATCCAAAAACTTATTCAAAATAACTATTATTTAAAATAAAATACAGTGGCCATGGCACTTCTGCTTCAGCTTGCTTCACTGCCCTTTTCAACTCATGAAATTTTTTTCAACTCATAAGCTTTCAGGTAATGAAAATAAGCCGTACCAACTCAGTTCATTGATGTTGCTCTGAAGTCTAGCAAAAATAAGTCGATTTTGACAAGTTTGTTTAATGTATTATTTAAACTGTATGTTAACTAAACATAAAAATATTGAGAAAATGCTGAAAATCATTTTTCTGTGTATTGTTCATATTTTTTTAAGTATTATTTGGTTTGAGTCAGAATCACTTTTTACAAGCCAAGTATATACTGTTAGTGTTGTGTCGTCCATTTTGTCACACGAATGATAAAGAAGATTGTGTTAAAAGTCCATGCATTTGTTTACCTTCATCAGTTTTCTGGCTTGTGATTAGGCCATTATTTTAAACCTACACCTTCAGAACAAAGCCTTTGTAGCACAGGATGTTTAACCAGTTTCTCATTTAATAATAACCATAAATAATGTGATTCATGAATACACATAGTATCTTGTCCATATGTTCAAGATATAAAACACATATTATAAAAGTGAATCGCATAGAGAGAATTTTCTCTGATGAGTGAGTGAGAAGCAAGCGAGGAGCAGGAAATAGACAACCCAGAGTGGAGCTGGAGCTGAATGATAACAGGACACTTTGAGCGAGGAGTGGAAACATCGGCCGTTCCAATCACATACTCTGTTATTGACTATGCAGGGCTGCAGGACTATTTTCAGAATTGATGAGCTGGTTCATTAAGACTTTGATAAGCTTGGAAACAAAAACCTGCAGGTATTAGTCTGACAATAATATTACATTCAGTCATTTACAAAAAATGTTTTCTTTAGAAGAAAAACATAAACATCTCTATTCTTATGCAAATTTTATATTTTTATCAAGGGCACACACTGTAAAAAGTGGCTCGTCAGATCTACTTAAAAAATTACTTCATGTAGTAACAAGCAATTGAACTAGTTTTATTCAACTAAAAAAATTACTTTGATTGAAAGAATCATCCATTCAAATAATTTATTTAGGTTGAGTAAAACTAGTTAATTTACTTCTTACCACATGAAGTCATTTTTTAAGTAAATCTGATGTGCCAGTTTTTACAGTGTAGCAACAAATTTTCGGCAGCAGGAAGCTCTATATACCAATAAAGGAACAACACATCTGAGCCCAAGATAGGCTGTTTCTTCTGTATTTCTCCTTTAATGATAAAGTGAAAGTAAACTAGAAATGAAAAGTTTGTGAATAAATGAAGTTGGCCTGAAAAAGCCAGCTAATTATGTGAAAACATTAAAATGGCGGAAGACTGATGATGGTTGCTAAATTGTTGCTTAGATGTTACTAGGCAGTTGCTATTGTATCAAAGGTGGTTGGTAATGTGTTGCTAGGTGGTTAATATGCTATTACATACCCCGGATACCATCCATTGCTACTTTAAATCAAATAGAATTTTAAATTAATTTAAAACTTAAATCCACTGATACCTCAAATCTATGACTACCTTAAGTCAATTTCTACCTTAAATCCACTGGTCCCTTAAATTCATTGCTACCTTACATCCACTGCCACCTTAATCTCAAATCTCCTGCTACTGTAAATCCACTGCAACATTACATACACTGCCACCTTAAATCTACTGGTACCTTAAATTCATTGCTACCTTAAATCCACTGTCACCTTAAATCTCAAGCTACCTTAAAGTAATTGATACCTTTAATTCACTGCTCCCTTAAATCTCCTGCAACCTTAAATCCATTGATACCTTAAATCCAAAGCCACCTTAAGTTCACTGGCAGCATAAATTATTTGGTACTTTAAATCCCCTGCTTCCTTAAATCCAATGACACCTTAAATCTTCTCCTTCTTTAAACCCACTGCCACCTTAAATCTCCAGCTATAAGAAGTTAAATGCTACCGTAAATCCACTGCTCCCTTAAATCTATTGCTGCCTTAAATCTAATGCCACCTTAAATCCACTGATACCTCAAATTAATTACTACCCTAAATCCACTGCCTCCCTAAAATCCACTTACACCTTAAATCCACTGCTACATTAAATCTCAGCCTAGCTTAAATTAATTGCTACCCTAAATCCACTGCTCCCTTAAATTCAATGCCTCCTTAAATCCACTGCTACCTCAAATCCACTGCCACGTTCCCAGATAGCAAACATATATTGATCCGCTGTTTTGATAAAGTCGGCACTTTGCTGAAGGCCACTGCTAGTCCAACCTCAGACCAGCCAGATCATTGTCCTGCATATATGATCTAACTAGTTTTTAATCTCTCCAAAAAAAAAATGAAATGCACCTAGACTTTTATTTTAGAAAATAAACTTTATAAATATATATAAACAAATATTACAAACAACTGAGAGAAAAAAAAATGACTAGGCCTAATGTAAAATGATTTTACAGAAAATGTAATTTCTGACATTGTGCTGGATTAAAATTATTTGTTAAACTAATTTACAAAGTATAACTGAAGAAAGGAAAAATAAGTAAATTGGAATGTGAGTGGAAAATGAGTGATGATAAGTGAAATTTTTTCTATTACTCTGCTTAACCACCGCTGGACCGTCCTGAAAACACTGAGCAAAACACTAGTGGACTGCTAGCTTTGCCATCAGTGGGCCAACAGTAGCCCACTATCCTCATGCTAGCTAGGGTTAAATTTACTCATACTTTAAATCTATTGCTACCTTAAATCCTTGCTATCTTTTGCACAGCCACTCAACATGGCTACATCAGGCTCTTTTATAAGGTCCTTGTCTGACACATAGGACAGACCAGGAATTTCAGATAAATCATCCAATAATAACACTGGTTTTACAGAATTTGCCTTACTCTTATTTTTCTGTTCATTATAAGGTTTTAACAAGTTTACATGCCAGAGTTGTATGCTTTCTTATATCTGGAGTAGCAATCAAATAATCTTTATTAGACTTATGCTGTAGAGCCTCATAAGCACCACTAAAGGGAAAATGTACTACTGGCAAAAGAACCATGACTTGATCTCCCAGGTTAAAATAATGCTGCTTAGCATGATGATCAAACAATCACTTAATTTTCCCCTGAGAACACTGCAATTGAGCCCTAGCCAACTCCTCAGCTGCATAAACCCGCTGCCTGAAATCATTTATATCTAACAAACTTGGCAGAGGGTATAAGCAAAAACAAGATCACTAAACCCTGTGCTTTCTTGTGTCACCTCCCTAGCAGCCAACATTAACCAGGGTAATCCCTCCTCCCAATGGTCACCTTCATTCTGAACATTGATGGCATGACGTGTTTATGGCATGTGCCTGTACTCCGGCATTGGGGCCCACACTCCCTGGATGAAGCCTAGCGAAGATGATGGGGGAAGAGAACGAGAATGGTGAGCGAGTGGGGGAGGCGAGTCCCAAACTCTGCTGCCCCGGGTTCCACCTCCTGTTCCACAGCGAGGCTGCTTCACTGCACCTCACGTTCGACCTGGGCATCTGTGATGGGATGGGGGCGTGGACCAACGAGCTCTCATTCCTTTTCGGCTCAGGTGCTTTAAAAGGAGAAGGAACAGAGAGAGAGAGAGTGACGAGCAGCAGCAGAAGAAAAGCCTGAAGAGCTGAAAAACCTGGTTTTGGAGAAAAAGGACTGGAAAGTCTAACTTTGAAGCCACTGAAAAGTGGCAAGCTTTGGTTGCGAGTTATATCGTTTGTTTGGTGTGAAAATTAGAGAATATGGCTGCTGCAACCTTGAACCCTGCCTCCAGTGTCCTCCTTGAGCCTGGGGTAGCATGTTATGTGCTACAGCGTTTTATGGATCAAAACAAACTCATCTGCCAGTAAGCTGGAAATCAAGCCTCTGGCGCTCCAGATTTTGTTGAGCCATTTCAGATTTCCACAGGAGAATCAAGGAGACAGAGCTCTTGTTATTGTTCAAAAGAAAGAGCACTCCCCCCATTTGATAACTCAGGTGAAATTGTAGGATTGTAGGTGGAGCTTCCTCCATTGGGGGAATTTTAAATCAACTAATGCTATCTTTGGCAGTTACCCTAACTTTGAAACAATGAGCTACCTCTAGCAACTGCTCTTTAGAAAAAGAGTCAAGTGTGCCTGCAGAAGGAGCCTGAAGAAAACCTTTAACCTCGGAAACCATGACTAAAAATGGGGATAATCAGGCCGAATCAAAATTCAAAGTCTAGTGTGTATGTGGTGTTTCACTGCATGGATGGGTCAAATGCAGAGGTGTAATTACCTCGTTGTGAGACTGATTAGGGTCTCTTAATCTTTTTCCTAATTGGTTTATGGGCTAATATGATCAGAATTTGTTTTACTCTCTAACATTATTTAAAACAAAAGTAGTAAAGCAGAAGTACTTCATTATAAGTGAATTCAAGTAACTGTAAGAGTGCTGTAATTTAATTTTACTCCAAAAAGTACCTTTATAGGAACAGTAACAAGAGTTGACTTGACTACATCTTCATAATATGTACTTGCATGTACTAACTAAAGCCAAACATGATATTATATAAAGAAAAACAGTTCTGAGTACTGAGACTGATCACAGTATACTCTGCTATTACTCATTTACACATCTTTCTGTGTAGACTGAGAAAAAGCAAATGAAAGGAAGAGAGAGAGCAGAGTCAGGCTCTGTTCTGTGATAAACTGACAAAACAAAATGTCTGATGATACTTTAACATCTGTGGGGAAGAGACTGATGTAAATCTGCCAAACAAAACTCAGAAGACTGGTTGCAGTGAAGTCCTTTATTCAAGACATCACCTAAAATGGCCCAGTCACTCTGTGTTTGAAGTGTGCTCTGTCCAGCAGCAGTTTTAGTCTGCAGTCTCAGCCATAATTTAACACCTCAGTCTGCAAACCCTCGTCTGAATATATCTTTAGGATACAGCATTATGTATGTTGCAGTGACATGGATTTGACAATTGTAAATGTAAAAATATAGACAACGTCAACATTTATACTGCAGCTGGGAAAGAAATAATAAAGACTAAACAACATTACAAATAAGAATAGAATAAAAGAAAAACGTAAAGTTTAACAAAGCAAAAAATCCAAAAGGCGCAAATGTATGTCTATTAATGATTTTTTAAGGCCTTTTTAATGCCAAGTTCATTTGCTAAAACTGGCGTGACACTACACAACTTTTACCCATATTTTAGGCCCAATTCTCAGTCTGTATGAATCTGTGCTGGTTGGCTCTAGTCTGCAGAATTTGGGGCAGTTGGAAGACAAAATTGAGTAGTGTACGAAGGGCACAAATTTCTCCCAATCATATTTCAGACAAGTCATACTCACTCATATGTGTAGCCAATCATTTTGATGAACTGCATATCAGCACAATCGAGTGCATGTACATGTAAAAACCTAAAAAAGTACCATCTTTACATCCATGACCTTGATTGAAATATGTTTACCCTTTGCTTTGTCACTATGTCAGAGCAGGAAAAACAACAGCAGCAGCAAGTGGCTCTACTTTGTTTATTTTCATCTCCTAGTAACAGGAGAATACGTGTGTTTACATGAGATTGGTGAGTTCGGTCCAGCAACTGCTCACTGCTGGGCAGGAAATAAAATTAATTAATTATATTAAATTAGTAGATTACTTAACAAATAATTAACAGGATTAACACAAATACTTGTTAGATCTCATGTTACTTATTTATACGAGTAAACACACTTATCAGTTTATTATCACTTTAATAAGCAGCAGTAAGTACACGGTTAATGAGTAATTAGGCTGTGAACAAATAACTATCAGTCAACATTGTACTCAATTACTAATTAAGTACTTAATCAGTAACTACTGCTAAATGATCACTTAATCAATATATAGATAATGAGTACTTAATTACTTATTAACATATACTGATCAATTAATTTGCAACCCTTAATGTAAAGTGTTACCAAAAAAAGTTACCACCTGGATGATGTATCACTTTACATATGTGCAGTGTGGTAAATGTAAATGTTTCTGTACAGGCACGGAAGGGGGCCCACTATCTGTGGAGACATGGTACCAACCATTCTGACTGTCTCTAAGTTTAGCATTCAGAGCTTGAACCACATAATTACAGAAGGGATACTTTAAATCAGTAAAAACAAGTGTAAAACTGTTAATTTTTGACTTAATAATGTGTTTTAACATGTTATTCAGGTACATTCTTCCTAAACTAACATACACACACTAGGGGGTAATGAGCACACTTGCCCAGAGTGGTGGGCAGCCCTATCCACAGCGCCCAGGAAGCAGTTGGGGGTTAGGTGCCTTGCTCAAGGGCACCTCAGTCATATCCTGTCAGCTCAGGGGATCGAACCAGTGACCTTTTGGTCACAAGCCTGGTTCTCTAAACTCCAGCCCACAACTGCCCCTAATATCCAGCCCCTAAATATTCTCTGAGATTCTAATTAATTCTATTTCATTACTGTTTAAAGTGACAGTTCACTGCAGCAAGCAGGCCATAGTCATGTAGGTCACATTCTTAAGGACTGAAATGTTGAGTCTCTCCCCTTATTTGTATTGTCTGTATATTTAATATTTGAATTGCATGTAACATTTGAAGTGACTTGGTAAACAATGGTGTTTTTTGTAGCTTTGTGTCTGAGTGAATCTCAAAGGCTCAAACTGTAATGTTCTAATGTGACAGTAGCACCAGTTTGGTTTGGGTGCAAACTGCGTGCACACTAAAATCAAGGCCTATCACAAAACAGATTCCGATTACTACAGCTGTTTTTTTTTTTTCATTTACCCTTCGAAGACAAGGTTACACAAATTTCACTGGACAGCCAAGTGACTAACATTTAGCATGCTTCAACAGCTTTAACCACAAGAGGAGTATTGGCAGAGACAAGTAGATAAATGGCCATCATACAAATGAGTCAAATTGTTCAGTGGGTTTTTTTATAAATGTTGAAAAAAATTTCCAATTGTCACAAATCTAACTTCCTTAATTTTCTAAACCATTGTATTAAATTAACTTTACAATCTATTTAGACCACAACTTGCACACTCATAGATACATAGATAAATAAATAGGTGCTTATGCAAAATTAGCTTAATTCTTTTTGATAGCTAACTTATGAGGACAAATAATAGCTACACTGATGTTTGTGAACCATAACAATCTGCTACAAACAATAAAGAAAACTGCATAGGATAGTATGTATCATACATAATTTAAATAAGCTAATGATATTTTCCACAACTATTATAATCATAATTTATTTAAAAAGAAACACTGAATATACTGTAACTGTATGACAGCCACTTCTCTGGATTGGCAGTCTATTACACTGACCCCCCCCCCATATCAAGCCATTAAAAAAGACAAAATAATATGTAAATTAGATTGATAGACTGAATCTAAAGTTTTAAGAGTATTAACAGATGCATTTCTGTAATTCGCATGAACATAAGCAATGATAGATTTTTTTTTAATTAATCATCTAATTATGTTTCTTCCACAGTCCTTTTTGTAGTGTGCATTGGAAAACACACTTTGTGTTGATATAGGAACCCAAGTTTTTGTCTCAATTTGTCTGCAAGGTTATTGATATAGCATCTATAAATGCATTTGTTGTCTAGGCATATGCCACGGTACTTATATTCAGTGACTCTTTCAGAGTTGGATACCACGGTACTGATTTTCAAAGTGTCAAAATCGGGCCTACCCACTTACACAGTTTTAACAAACATTCTAATTTTCAATGTTTTTTGTTACATAAGAACAGAATCTGTGCACACTCAAGAGCACAAAAGTGTGAACAATTCTCCAGACTTTTTCTTAGGACCTTTTTCAAGAACAAATTTAAGATAAAACTTAACAAGGTATTGGTGAATGAGGCCCAATGTTAGAAGTTAAGACACTGTATTTGTCATTGTAGGCATACAGCGAAATTTGGTTTGTTGATTCTCAGAAACCAGCAGCAGTAGAAAACAAGATAACTGCAGGTAAAATGTGCTAGTGCAAACAATATAAAATTATATAAAAAATATAAAACAATATAAAAGTATTTTGCAAATAGTGCAATATCAAAAGGTATTGCACGACAAGTTAGACCGATAAATCAATACAGTCTTCAGTCCTCAACAGCTATGGAAGGGTGGGGTGATAGAGGCTACAGCTAAGGGAAAGAAGCTGTTCTTCAATCTGTTAGTTCAGGATTTGATGGCTTTATATTTCTTCCCCAATAGCAAGGGAACAAGCAGACTGTAACTGGGGTCGTTTGGGTCTTTACTGATGTTGCTAGCGTTCTGGTGTATACTATGTCCAGGTTTGGGAGCACAGTTCCCACAGTCCTTTGTGCCATTTTTACCATCACCGTTTTTTAGGAGTGCAGCTGTCATACCGCACAGTGGCAGAGGATACTCCCTATGGTGCTTCTGTAAAAGTTTACGAGGAGTACACAGGGAAGTTTGCCCTGTTTGAGCTTCCTTTGGAATAAAAACCTCTTCTGAGCTTTGTTCACCAGGTAGGAGGTGCTAAGGGACCATTAGATATGTTTTTTTATATGGATTCCCAAAAATTTAATGTTGTTGATACTCTCCATCCCCTCACAATTTATGTGGAGAGGTGGGTGGTGTGGTCTTCCGGGATATCCTAAAGTCAACAACCTTCTCTTTGGTTTTTGTGATGGCTCCTCCTCATTGTTGGCTTTAAGTGCCACTATAGTGGTGTCATTAGAAAACTTCACTATAGTTTTAAAAGAGCAGATAGATCTTACAAGCACAAGAAAACAAAATGCAATTTAAGACAGGTGGGGACTACAGTTATGGTTGATGGTTAAACAGGAACATTCGTCACATTGTTCTGTCCCAGACTTCACCACACTGGGTTAGTGCAAAAAAAAGTGGAACAGTCTAATATGCTCCAAGTACAGGGTTAAAAATGACTGCATTACACTTTGCCATATCCAGGTCAGCAGGGCTGTGCCATCGTCTTGTTATAGCTTGTTATAGAGTAAAACTCTATATCACTACAACAGTGTTGTTAAAACAGTTTATACATAGTGATTCTGAATGTTTGAAACAATACTTACTTTGCACAGCATTGATTGAGTCCATATCACATGTGCAGTATCTACCTATCTGGGAAAAATTACTTTACAAAGTCAAAAACAATTGGTTGGTCCTGAAATTGTAGTTTAACCCTGATGTTCTGTTTTGCAAGTTTTAGTACATGGTCAAGACACAGATACAAACCCAATTCTAAAAAAATTGTGACTCATTCAAATGTATGCTTTCTAAAAAATTAATGAAAGAAAACTACAAAGGCTAGTTAATACTCTACTATGCAAAGTGAAGGCCATCTATCAACATCAACTCTACGGACTCCTTTGGGCTAAAGCTTATCTGAAACAAATTATTAGTATTACTGTTATTTTCTTTTTATAGTATTACAAAGGGGTATTGTGTGTTTTGGTCCGACATGTCCACCTTTCAAAATTGTTTTGGGAAATAACAGACGTATTGTCTGTTGGCCAGCAAGGTAAAGAATCATACTGATCCTGAAACCAATCTTTGTCATGGCATGCGGGTGTATTAGTGTCATTGGCATTGGATACTTACATATCTGTGAAGGCACCATTAATGCTCAGGGATATGTACACATTCTGGAGCAATTTATGCTGCCATCTAGACAACATCTTTTTCAACGACATCCCTGATTGTTTTACCATGACAAAGCCAAGCCACATTTTGCATCTGTTATGGCATGGCTTCATAGTAAGAGAGTGTAGCACCTGTCTCCCATTAAAAATATTTGTACAGCGAAGCGCACTGTCGAGCAGCTGAAGTTTTAAATCAAACAACTACAATTATTGTCCTCTGAATTTTATTAAATGGTGATGTAACACAGTGGTAAACTTAATGCCCCATCCCAACTTTTTTGGGAAATCTTGCAGGCATCAAGCATAGTTTCCATCACATGACCTACTTTGCTCTATGTTTTGTGGTGCTACTAGCAATTCTGTACTATTTCATGCAGGATTTTATTGCAGAGACAGATCAAATTAATTGTTTTTTTTTTTGTTCTACCTGGTATTAGATCAGTGCCATCTCTAAATGTGTACTGTGTTTATTGTTTTTATATTTTTGCAGTTTAGGTGGTTGTTATCTCACCAAGAACACCTGTGAAACTTTGTGCTCTGTGCTACAATCAGCAAACTCCTCCCTGAAAGAGCTTGATCTCAATAACAATGATCTGCAGGATTCAGGAATGGAGCTGCTCTCTATTGGACTGAAGAGTTTACACTGTAAACTGGAGACACTCATGTAAATGTTTTGGCCCTTTTTCATCAAAGTTGCATATGATCAAATGTAATTATAAAATGAACACACACAAATTTCACCAATTTCATCTTTGGTGTATCTGTATGATCAAACTCATGAAGTTTGAAAAATATATGATTTGTGGTTAATTAATAGAAACTACTATCAACATCCTCTATAATATCTATAATAATAAAAATAAGAAAATAACAGCAATACTAATAATTTGTGCACATGGCAGTTCAGCACAAATGTTGATGTACTAAATTAACATATACATTGCTATACACAAATGCTGCAACTACTTTGTCCATTTTCCGATATATTAAACAGTGTCGATATATTACATTATTTTGAAGCATTTCATTCACAGCATTTAATACAATTTTAGGAAAAGATGGTCAATCATTCAGAAACATTCAGAAAAGTAAGATATTTTGTTTATGACAAATTTTATTCTTTCCAGCTATTGTAATTTTACAATTATAATGTTTGATCAGTATTGTCTTTCAGTTCACATGGAAATTTTGTCATTTTTATTGTTTGTGATTTTGCTGTTGTTTTCACATTTACTTGAATATAAAAATATGAAATATCATAATACAACAAAATGTATAATATGCTGTCCAAACAATGTTGTATATGTCTTTATTATAAGGATTTTATTTTATAAGATCTGTTCTAAGTTTTTAAAATGAATCATCAACTTTCTATACTGGCAAACAGTTAGCATCTAGTCAGCGTTTTAAGATAATGACTAGGTTTGCTTCTTTAAACAGATTCACTCTGATGAAGCACCTATAAGCATCCTGTATACCTTTATCTAGATGCAAAGACAACATGGCACATTGAGAGTCAGTCCATTCCAGTTTCCTACAATAAACCATGTACCGTATATACCTTTGCAGACTGGCTGGATGTAAACTTACCACAAACTCCTGTGAAAAACTAGCATCAGCTCTACAATCAGCAAATTCTACCCTGAAACACCTGGATGTCAGTAACAATGACCTATGGGATTTTGGAGTAAAGCTGCTGTCTGATGGACTGAAGAGTTCACACTGTAAACTAGAGACACTCAGGTGAAACCTTCTGTGCACTCTTTCCATATTAGAAAAGAATGTTAAGTAAATGGCAAAACTCACTGTAAACTTGAAATACTAACATCATTGACTATAGTTTAATCATTTTTAATGTGCTTTGGAATTTTACTACATCTCTGACTGTAAACAAAATTAATTAGTAGTGTGTTGCCTAAACCTTTTTTTTTTTAATATTTCATTCAGAAATTATTCTTTGACTGTGTTTTAAGATCTGGTATACATATTTTTGCCTTTGCAGACTAGCTATCTGTAATCTTGGGGAAAAAGCTTGTGAACAACTGGCATCAGCACTACAATCATTAGACTCCTCTCTGAAAGAGCTGGATCTCAGTAACAATGACCTGCAGGATTTAGGAGTGGAGCTGCTTTCTGTTGGACTGAAGAGTTCACACTGTAAATTGGAAACACTCAGGTGACCTTTCTGTCAATTAGATCTTACATGTTAAGATCTGATGTTCAGTGATCATACAGGAATAAAGGGATGATAAGGTATGCAGCTACAGTTCAGTTAGTGAACTGAGAGTGTCGAAGGAACTGTTTGATGACCCAAAGGTGAAAACTATTCATGTGTCTTGAACAGGACGCTCAGGTATGGCTGGTGTGGTGCGGTGGGGGGTTAATTACAAGAGAACATTAAAGGTGTTACCATGTGGCCATGAGAGGTTCAAATGTTTTATTGTATTTTTAATGTTAATTCGGTACAGATACAATTTAATGCTAATACTTACCCACGAGATAAGCTGATTTGGGCTCTCAAAATATCCAAATTATTTTTTGTTGGTACTGATAAGGACATTTAAACTACAAAACTATCCTACTTGCAGTTTTAATGCAAGGCTGAAGTCAACTTCTTAATTGCCAGCCTCTTTCACAGCAATCTTCTTTCTGCATGTTCAGCAGACCAGGTGACCATCTTCAATCAAGTTTCCCTGTGCACTCCTATAAAAACCAAAATATGAGCACATTTCAGATCCATCTTATAGAAGACTGAAAAGTCTCTGGAGCTCTGTAACTACTTTCCACCCTGCACACCTGCATTTGGGAGACAGTTGCTACCTTTGGTTGATGCTGAGCAGTATGTAATGTGTTTTTCAAAGTACAGTAATCAACCTTGGTTGTAATGATAATTAAAATTTGAAACAGAATACTAACCATTGGGAATTTTCCTGTGGGTTAGCATGAAACCGTTTCATCACTATGAAGGACTAACACAAACTGAAGCAACAGATGAACTATTGTCTATGACTTTACATCTACAAGGTAGACCAAAAAGGCAGATGTGTCTGAAATAATGGACAGAGTTTAAAATGCCAGCAGTACTCCACTACCATGAGAATAATCCACCAAAAAATAATACCAACTGTGGTGGTCCTGTGGGGGTCCTGACCATTAAACAAAGGGGGTAACAAATAATGCAGAAAAACAGAAGGACAACCAATTGTAATTGCAGAACTACAAAGCACATAAAGGACAAGGAGTGTAGCTAAAAGGATGTATATTTTATGAAGTGGGTGGTTGGTGTATATATATATATATATATATATTGTTTAGATTGTAGTTTCTGTGGAGCTTTGTAGTAGAGGCAGACCCTTAACTGATGAAAATGTAGTTTATTTGCTGATATGACTGGCCGGCTATTGGCAGGCTTGCATTATAGCACTGTACTCTGGTGACTTTGGAGAGATCAACACGGGTTTTTATATAGTTCTAACAAAAACATTATGGTTATGTGTGACATCAGGCCTCAAAGGTACTGAGTGATTTGACAGTGAATGTTGAGTAGTCCTAAACAAGCTATGAGGAGTTGTTGCTGTTTGAGACTTGACAAAATATTTGATGAGGCCAGTAAAATAACCATCAAAAAGCAGAATATTTTATGATTCATTATAGAGTTTGTGGTTTTTGAACAACATGTAAATGTATGTTTTTATGTCATTGTTATCACACAGGTCATAGCCACCATATCAAAGTGTTGATCCATATTTCACAGAATTTGGTGTATGCTGTTTTTGTACAATACTGCAACTATATTTCCCATTCTTTTTCTTTTCTTTCTGCAGACTGTCTGGTTGTATGGTTACAGATAAAGGCTGCTCTTCTCTGGCTTCAGCCTTGAAATCAAATCCGCCCCACCTGAGAGAACTGGATCTGACCTATAATCATCCAACCTAGTCTGGAGTGAAGCTTCTCTCTGATCTACTAGAGGATTCACACCCCACACTGGAGAAACTACAGTGAGTTTCTGACTTATTGTC
This sequence comes from Colossoma macropomum, assembly GCF_904425465.1. Classification (NCBI taxonomy): domain Eukaryota; kingdom Metazoa; phylum Chordata; class Actinopteri; order Characiformes; family Serrasalmidae; genus Colossoma; species Colossoma macropomum. The sequence goes on along the minus strand of NW_023496008.1, from coordinate 79,088 downwards.
ACACCAAACATATAGTCAAGAGTGAAGGTGCTCTCTCATTTACTGCAGGCATGTGTGTTTGTAGTTATCTACCTGCTAAAGAACTGAAATTCTGTGCATAGCAGACTCTGGACCAGATGTACGTACAAGCACAGCCACAGTGCAGAATTTGCCTTATGCGACTGCAGTATGCCCCATGAATCATGAACATAGAGCGTGTTAAGAAATTAAATTCTTTCCTACCAAAACATTCTACAGTGATGTATTATACTCCTGCTACAAAAATGAGTTTGTGAAACATAGGCTGCACTCACACAACTCAAAGATCTGTGAGATGCCATGATTTTCTTCGCTTTTATTCTGGAATATTTCAGAAAGAAATCACTATCAAAGAACATACCAGAGAGAACATACACAGCTGTACACGAACAACACCAGTCACTCTGTTATAGTTTGATATAAACTGCATTATTGTAGCTACCTCAAGCCAAATAGACATTTTTAAAAACGCTTGATACCATACAACTGTACTATATTTTAATGCGAACTACTTTGTATATCAACAGGATTATCAATAGGCTATTTAATTTTTTATAATTCTTTTTATGAGACATTTAAAAACCATCCATACATACAAATATAAACAGTAATAGAAGTAATGTTACCAGAATTAGTAAGAATAGTACTCATTCTCATTCAATAGTAATAGTAAGAATAGTACTCATCATCTGGACCTTTAGTGTTATTTCATTTCATTTCAGTTTTTATAGTTATAAAATTCAACTATATACATTCTGACAGGTAGCAACATAGACAATAGAGTAGAGAGCAGAAAAATGAGAGAAAAAAATTGCACAGCCACTTGTGAAATCAATGAGTTTTGCTAGATAATACAATTACACCAACACAGCACCACAAAACAGGCAGTGGCAATTAATCGTTGGTTATTTCCTTAAAGTGTGGTTGTAGGGGTTTTCCCAAAACAACCCATTTTGATTTTTGATTCATTTGTAGATGGAGTGAAAATAGGGCTGGGCGATAAAACGATAACGATAATTATCGCGGTATAACTTTTCCTCAATAGAGCGATAAGCCATGTCCGATAAATGTTCGATATAATACACCATTCTCACACTTCCACGTTCAGCGAAAGCCGTGGTGGCGTTTACTACTGCAAGGAAAGCGACACTATTCCGCTGTTGCCAGGAGAGGGCGCACTTTCAAGTTTTTCAATCTGATTAGAGAGGGAGGGGGCCACGAGTAAGATGAGTCTTTAGCAACGGCTGAAACGCGGAGTTATCATCCCCTGTTTGAGCGGAGCGACGGGTGATCTGCTTTCCTGTGACTGAGTGTGAGTGACGAGATCAGTGGTGTAACTACTGTCCTGCAGTGAACTCACCTCTTTCCGGACATCCTAACCAGCTTTAGCAGCGTTATATCACGTCTGATACTCTCAACTAAGCTGTTACAGCGCTCGGACAGTCATATTTAAGTATTGGTGCATTCCCAACAACGAAAGTGAAAGAAAGAAGTGGGTTCATGTAAATTACAGCCCTGATTTAAACGAAAGTAAACTGAGGAGCTGGCTAACTTGAAGCAGCACTCTGTCACTTCAAAACACAGAGAATTGATGATACTGTAGATCAATCAAGACACAAAAGCACTATTTTCAGTTTAAATGTACCTAAAAGGAGGACTCCGTTTGTCTGGTGTGAGATATACTGCGGTAAACTACTACGATAGTAACCTATAGAGAAATCCAGTCGTCGCTAGCTGGTGTCTGAATACTGTGACGTCATTTGTAACGGGTAGCCGAGCGCTCGTCACCAGACAGATAAAATAATCTGTTTCCTTCTTAAATTATGACTATTACAAAAACTGCGGCCGTGCTTTTCCAGGTGATAAAAACAGCTCACTAGAAACGTTCTCCCACTGTCCCATGACAGATTTGTGAAATGTTCCTCTGTTTGGTGAGTGTTTGTCATGTTCAGACCATAAATGATAGTTTAAAACCACAATTAACCACCCAGGATCAAAAATCAGCCTTCAAACATGAAAGAAATAATGATTTGACATTTATCACGATATGTATCAATATCGAGCGATATGAATTTTGTTTATCGAGATAACGTTTTTGGCCATATCGCCCAGCTCTAAGTGAAAATATAATTTTTTCCATGATACATATTTAATTTACTAAATCTATCCTGAATAGAAGATTTAGTGAATGAAATATGTATCATGTATTAGGTATATACCTATTGTGGGTAGATCAAAAGCCCAAATAGGTATTTACCTGACCCTTCCAAATGTAAATCAAAATTTCCTTAAATTTATGTTCCTCCTTAACTATATTCCAAGTTTTTTGTTGAATCTTGGTTTTTGCGTTCTGTCTACACATCTTTATTGCCCATTATGCATGCACTGGAGGATAATTATTGACAATTCAATATATTCTCATCTAGAATGTAAATCCAGGTTGCACAAATTAATAAAGGTTCTAATCTGGACTGTGTAAAGATCATCTTTGAAATAAGGGAGAGCAATTCCCCCTTTCTCCATTAAGAGTTGTGAAGGTTTAAATCTAATGTTGGTTCTTCTCCTCTGCCATATGAATCTCTAAATACTTTTATTTAATTCTGAAAATTGTTTTCAAGGAATGTTCTCAAAGGCTCAAGAAAGACATAAAATCTTATGTCTGTATATCTGCTTTATGTCTGCTTTTTTGCTAGATGGGGTGGGGTTTAATTAGTCTTTGCCAATGTAGATATTTCCTTCAGAAAACATACCCCTAAATTAATTCTGATTCCAATAAATCTGTCAGATAATTGTTTTTGAGGTGTATGATTAAAGACCAATATTTGGATTTTTGAACATTTTGGTAGATATGCAGGATATAAACTAAATGATCCAAGAACACAATCAATTCAAGTAATGAAATAGAGGGTCCACTCTAGTACACCAAAATGTCATTTGCATACAGTGCAATTTTGTGTTGACCTTTAATCATATTTGTCTGTCTTATATCTGGCAAGAATAGCCGTATACAACTTCTAATCTGTTTTGAGAACTGAAATAGGCCTTGGGAGTAACAGAAATTATAGCCTCTCTCCATGAAGGTGGTATTTTTTTCTTTAACAGAGCTGTATTACAAGCCCGAAGAAGATTTGATATTAACTCAGAGTGGAAAATCCTATAAGCCTATACCATTCAGGAAGAAAACCGTCTGGGCCAGGTGACTTATTTGCCTTAGAAGTCACCTTTTTAGCTCTTCCTCTGTTATTTGTGCCATCAATTTTCTGTTCTGCTCTTCTGATGGAGTAGGCAGGTGAAGAGGCTCCAGAAAACTGTTAGTTTGTCTAGGTCTGGCTGAAAGTACCAATTTTCATAATATTTTTTAAAAAGCAATTTGTATGACACAGGAACACTTTCCCCATGTCATTCTCTTGCAAAAACATCTTTATTTCTTGTGCCATTTGTGTCTTAAATTGTAGGTTATTCAAAGTACTTACAACCCCATTTCCAAAAAAGTTGAAATGCTATGCAAAATGTAAATAAAAACAAAATGCAATGAAACGTGCAAATCATTTAAAATCTATATTTCATTGAAAATAATACAAAGAAAACATATCAAATGTTAAAACTGAGAAATGTTATTGTTTTTTGAAAAATATATGCCTATTTTGAATTTGATGCCAACAACTAGTGGTTGCAACAGGTCAGTAACATGATTGGGTATAAAGAACTAGAGAGACTGAGTCTTTCAGAAGTAACAATGAGGAGGGGTTCATCATTTTGTGAACGACTGTGTGGGCAAATAGTCCAACAATTCAAGAATAACATTTCTCAACATAAAATAACAGAGAACTTTCGCTTTCCATCCTATGGTACATAATAACATTACAAGATTCACATAATCTGGTGAAAATCACTGTATGCAAAGGGACAAGGCCAAAAAACAATATTTGCTGGCCATGATCTTTGGGCCCTCAGGCAGCACTGCAGTAAAATCAGACATGATTCTGTAGTGGAAATCACTGCATGGGCTCAAGAACACTTCTGAAAACACTGTCTGTGAAAACAGTTCATCACTGCATCCACAAATTCAAGTTAAAACTCTAAAACACAAAGAAGAAACCATACATAAGCATGATCCAGAAACAATGCCACCTTCTCATTTAAAATGTACTGAGGGGAAGTAGACAAGTGTCCTGTTGTCCAATAAATCAATATTTGAAATTCCTTTTGGAAATCATGGACACTGTGTCCTCTAGGCTTAACTCAGCCTGGTACTGTAAGAGTAATATGTATAGGAAGAGTACCATTATACTTGACTCCATCATAAGTACATTGATTTTCATATGTAGTGTTGTCAGGGATGATTCCTTAGAGGAACTTAACTGTGGATTAAGAAGTATGTTCCAATCTCCCCTGCAAATAAGAATACCTTCAGCTCCTGCCATCAAATCATTTTCCTATATAAAACGAAGTCAGAAATGGGGCATAAATGTTCAATAATGTTTTCGAAATATCTTATCTTCCCTCATTATGTTTTATTTCTAATAGTTGTTCCAATGGTACTTTACTGGAAAGCAGTATTACAATCCCTTCCTATTGTATAAGATATCTAATAGAATATAGAAAGATAGTAGATTTTCAAGTTTCTCATGTTTTGAAGGGCTAAGACCTTACCTGCAAGAGAACAATATGTGCATTTTTCTGTGTTGTTGTTGATCAAATCTTACTTCTTTTTGCTGGATATAGTATCCTGTTAACATTAAATGAAATAACTTTTAGGTCTTGCTTAATCATGGTCTCATAAAATAATTACAGCACCTATTAAAAATCCCCCCACTTCTCTGTTTCATACTCAAAATAATGCACATCCTTCCCCTGCCTCTATCCAAACATTAGCACCCAATTAAGAGGCTCTTTTCAGATGACCCCTTTAGGGGCATGGAGAGTCAAAGCACGTCTAAGAGAATGCCCCACTCTTTAAACCAAATAGAGTGCTTAGACACAGTTCCATGGCAATTACCAGGAAGATAGTTTGTCAGATCTATTTTTAACACATGCTGACTTGTTGAGCTAACCCAATAACTATGAGAATGTAGGGGTTGTACTGCTTCATGTTAAGCAAAAGTCTTTTGGATAGGTGACTTATCTGGCCCTGTAGACTGAACGAAAGTCTGTTCACATTTCAGTCCTCACATTTCAAGAGAATCCCTGCCTGAATCCCTATAAAAAGGTTGAGGATTTCATATTATACATATTTTATTTGATTATATTGGTGCTTTACTTTGTTTGACTTTAATATAAAAAATAAGGAGTAAACAGACAGTCTGCATGATCAGTGGTCAAACGTTTGAACACTTAAATTTTTTACTTTATTATACTTTTTAGGGACGTCAAGCTTAAGGGTTAACGTGTGTGTATGTTTGTGTGTGTGTGTGTGTGTTTTATTCAGGGTGGAGCATGGAGGGGAGATCAGGATGAAGCCAGGGCTAAAGAAATGTAAGTTCACTGTGTTTAGTGTGCTGAACGAACGCCCACACACACACACACATACATATATACACTTTAAACTGTTTTTTCTAATTTCTGTTTTTGTGTGTAGATGCCTATGGGCTTACTCTGGACCAAAACACAGCACACACACTCCTGTCTCTGTCTGAGGGGAACAAAAAGGTTACGCGTGTAAGAGAGGAGCTGCCATATCCAGATCATCCAGACAGATTTGATGGCTGGTCACAAGTTCTGTGTGTGGAGAGTCTGACTGGATGCTGTTATTGGGAGGCTGAGTGGAGTGGGGGGGTGGGCGTATCAGTGTCTTACAGAAGCATCAACAGGAAAAGACGCAGTAATGACTGTTGGTTTGGAAACAATAATCAGTCCTGGAGTCTGGAGTGCTTTACTAACGGCTACTCTGTCAAACATAACAAGAAGAAAACTGTCATACCTGAACCACCTTCTCACTCTAACAGAGTGGGCGTGTATCTGGACTGGGCAGCCGGCATGCTGTCCTTTTACAGCATCTCACCCAACACACATACACTGACTCGCTTACACACACTCCACTTCACATTCACTGAGCCACTCTACGCAGGGTTTAGGATTGATTTCGGCTCCTCAGCGTGTGTGTGTGTGTGTAGGTGAGTAGTAGGAGTGACTGCTGGAGGGCTCTTCAACATCTTCCCAATCCGCCACTGAAGAATGTCTTATGCAGAGCTAAGGGCTTGTCTGAGGTTCACAGTAATAAGAGTAGTTTTCTGCTTTGTTCTTGTATGGCTGTTCTCCAGTAGTGTTGTAATGTTCCATGTGAGCATAATTTGGATATAACTGTGTCTACTGTGAAATGTGACTGTAAAAAAATAAAAAAAAACTGTCCAGACAGTACAGGCATGTCGCCTAGACATTTATGCAATGTTCACAGTTAAACTGTTAAAATGTCTGTGGCAGCTTGTTTGCTCCTTGGCATGGAATCACAGAGACCTTGTTACTTACTGTTCAAGCAATGTCCATCTGCTCTCTAGACATCGTTCCTCAGCAGCAACCTATTGATAAAGAGCTCTCTGTACTATGTTTATACGCCCTTTAGTGGCATAGACAGGCAGCTAAGGATTTCTTTCTTGACACTGAGTACAACTTTCTTTTATAACACAACTTATGTGCATTATATTTATGTGCATATTTTAGCAACTTAGCATTTTTCATGCTAATCATGTACAGCGGAAGATGCAACTAAATTTAATCCAGAAACAGTAGTGATTACCAGCAGCCCTACAGCTCAGAAAATGATTGACAACAGCTTTGCAACGATTTTATTATTCTTATTCTGACTTAGCTGTCATGATGTAACTTTATACATTGTTCATTAACTAAGACAATATTAATAACCTTACACCACTGAATGTAAAGCAGAACCATAGAAGTACCACAATAGATATACATCATATCCTATAGCATTGTAGTAATAGTACTATACAGTGTTTGAGTCATAACAGTATATAACCATATGTTAGTGGCAAAACATTTTTTTTTATTTAAGCAGTCCAGTATGCACTTCTTATTTACATTAATTGATTATATTTAGATTAATAATAATAAAAATAATAATAGTACTAATTTTGCTTAATTTAACTATTATGATCAACAAAAACATCAATCATCATGAGATACTGGTATGGTTGTTGCATCCAGACCAGATCAAAAGCAAATGACACATAATAGTCACATAATTTTCCTGGTGTGAGGCATCCTGGTGACTGGTTAAATAAAGACACTTGCACATTTCCATAACAATATGATTATTTATTACACAAAAGCAATAATGATAAACAACAGTAGATTAATATGATTAAATGCAGAAAATAACTCTATATTTCTGCCCATCTCCAGTTGAAAGGAAAATGCATAAACTAACCATAACTCCACACACTTACCAGCTCCCATTTACTTACACATTTATGTGACCTATTTGTTCCCGTTTATCCATTTTTTTGTTCAGTTTTTTTGCCTGTAATATAATCCATTCCAGTAAATTCCTCTACCCTCAGACTCCCAACTCTGCCTCTTCCAAATTTTTCTCTGAAGCTAGACTGTAAAGCAGACTGAAAAGAAAAATACAGAAAAAACTCATCAGTGATTAACAGAGGAAATGTTTGGTCCCAAAAACATATTCAGTATCACAAAAAGAAAGTGGAATAGAAAATTGTGTTAAAATCCATTTGACACAGGGTTTACATATATTTGTACTGTCAATCTATATTTAGGGTTTATCATTTTAATTGTTCTGTCCTGTTTTTGTCTCCAGTATGAGTTAATCCATTTAAAAATTATATATATATATATATATATATATATATATATATATATATATGTATTATTTCATTTAAACTGATTAGCTCATACTTGGGCCACCAACAAGACCCAACAGTTAGAAGTATGTAAAAGTTTGAATGCTAATTCTGTACAATACTAATATATCGTATCTCAATTTTTGTCATTTTTCAGTTTTTGACATAATTTTAAAATGCCGGTTGTTGTTTACATTGAGTGTTCTGGTTCCATTGACTTGCTTTAAAAGTAAAGTATGTTTTTTCCTTCTCCTGTAAAGTTATCATTTTGGAGATACAAGGTTTTGTTCCGACAACAGCAATATAGAAAATTAATTTACTGAGTAATTCAGAATATAAATACTATTAGCACTCAGGTAGCTTTTTGTGTGCATGTGACATTAACACCCACCAAGTAAGATCTACGATTGCAGTAAATGTTTGCAGTAACAAAATTTTAAAATCTGAAAAAATAGCTTTGGAAGGCATGACATTCTGAAAGTTATTTAAGATATGAATTTTAATTGAAAAACATGAAACACAGTAGCTAAAGTGGGGGGTGCATTAGCTTCAGAATGTAAAGATGTCTTTTAGGAATGCATAGATACCAACAGTGCTTCTGGAGTTTTTAAACACTGCATCCACTCACTGTCCACTCTGTTAGACACTCCTAATCGGCTGAATTCTAATGTGCAGCACCTGTATCTATGATCACATGACCTCATCAGTTTAGCTTATAAGCCCGGGCTTTAGCAGTAGTTAATTGCGAGGTATTGTTTCATCTGCAAACTACTGAGCGTTCTTTCTATTGTATTGATTACCGTGTATGACTTGTATTCCTGTTTCTCTGACTCTGATTTTTGATTTGCCCTTTGAATTGTTTGCCCTAGATCTCTGTTTTGGTGCTTTGACCTTTTTGCCTGTTTTTGATGATGATTTTGGATTTTGACTTCAACATTAAAGCCTGCTTGTATTCCTTTATCCGCGAGCGTCTCAATTCTGTGATAATCATTAAAGTGGTCCACCTTGTAAAGTCAGAGACGACAGCTCATCTGGTGATCCTTTCGTCCTTCATCAATGGTCACATGATGCTGCCCACAGGACACTGTTGGCTAAATGTTTTTGGTCGGTGGACTATTCTCAGTCCAGCAGTGACATTGAGGCGTTTAAAAACTCCAGAAGCACTGCTGTGTCTGATCCATTCAGACCAGCACAACACACACTAAGACACCACCACCGCGTCAGTGTTACTGCAGTGCTGAGAATGACCCACCTCCTAAATAGTACCTGCTTTGTGAGGGTCCATGGGGGTCCTGACCACTTAAGAACAGGGTAAAAGGGGGCTAACAAAGTATGCAGAGAAACAGATGGACTACAGTCTGTAACTGTAGAACTACAAAGTGCACCTATATAGTAAGCGGAGCTGATAAAATGGACAATGAGTGTAGAAACAAGGAAGTAAACTTCATGAAGTGGCCAGTTAGTATATTTCTCTGCTTATCACTACAAACAAACATTTGTCACTCAGCATTAGTAATATCAATAACAAAGGGGAATCAAAAACATTAAGAAACCATAATGAATAAAGAAACCATTTATTTTATTGCCACAAGTCTTTCTTAATTGGCTGGATGTGGATATATCTTGTATTTCTTTTCGCATCATCTGCATCATCTCCTACTTAACTGAGTCCTTCTGCCTAACCTCTAGCACTTTTTGCTTTCTATCCCTCAGTGTTCAGGCCAGCTGCCTCTCTCACTGACTCCTGAAATGTATAGTTTGTTTTGGCAAAGCATTACTGTAGAGGCAGCAGAGTCTTCAAGAAATCAAAGTCTGAAGACATACATACTTAAAAAAATCAATCAATAAATAAATATAATAATAATAAATAAATAAATAAAAATAATATAAGTAAAGAAGCACTTATAATGCCAGGATTAGCTACAAGGGACAAGTACAGCGCTGCTATGTATGTGGTTCCCAAGATCTTACAGTAACAAAGCACAAACTACAGAGCAACCAGCAGCCCAACGCAGAGACCCCCAGAGCCCCAGCTGAGAGCAGCGCAGAAGCCGCATCAGCACAGAACCAAGAGGATAAACAACAAAGCACAAAGACCAAGAAGGATGAGGGGTCTACCGGCACATCCAGCAGCAACACCAGCAGCAGCAGTAGTGCCAGCTCCAGCTCGGAGTCTGACATCACAGATAAGGACTTTCTACCACTGCCTGAGCCTCAGCCTGGAAGAAGAGGAGAGATGGAGGCAGCTACAAGTACAAATGCAGTGTCTACAGAGACCCAGGTCACCTCTGATTCAGCACCGAAGGCCTCAGGTGAGGTTGTTCCACCGACTCCACATGACAGTGACATTAAAAATCCAGTGGAAATTCCTCTATCACAACGTCCCCTAAAGTAAAAAGGAAAAAGGTGTTATGGCTTTAGATATAAGAACAACAAAAAAGATGAGAGAATGAGCAAATATAAGATTATTATATTTATATTGCATACATAATATGGGTAATTATTATTATATTATTTTATTAATATCCCTACACATATCTTCTGTAAATATTAAGGAAATAAACTCATAAATGTTTAGACAAAAGAAAATAAGTAGCTTAAAGAAAGTTAAATGTGATGTAATATGTGCTCAGGAGTTGAGACTGACCACTCAGAGTGACCTCGAGAATGTTTAAAAACTGTAGACTGAAGGGACAGTGGTATTATCCATTGGGGATTTTTTTTTAAAGATACAATTGACATTATTAAATGCAAAGAAATTATTATGGTTGGTGGTTGTTTTAAAATATGAAAATGAGAATATAAATGTGTAAACCTGATAGGGTGGGAAAACTTTAAAATAATTTTTAATAAGCTATATGAATTAAAATGTGTTGGTTTCCATGTAGTGCTCTGTGGTGATTTTAACACCATCACAGACATCAGAGACAGAATCCTGAAGAAGACATGGAGCTCACTAGAGAGGGGAAACTGCTCAAATCTCTCTGATCGATATGAAGGATAGAGAAAAATTTAGAGAAAAATTCCCAAATGATCTCGGCTTCATACGCATTGTAATACAGTGAAAACATGCATGGACCGAATTTATATAAGCAGTTCATCTGAAACGAGAGTCATTAATTATAACACTGAATATCTGGTGGAGTCAGATCATTTGAGGATGAATGTAAAGAGTAACTTAGTTGTGTTTGTGGAGAGAAGCTACTGGAAACTCAGCATACAGTACTTAAAATAGAGCAATGTACTTTTAGAATCAGTGTTATAGATAATTAATGCGTGAGTATGTCGAAATGACAGTCACCAGAAATTCAGACAAAGAAAATAGATTAACCGAAATTGAACCTCAGTTAGAAAAACTAAACAAGAAAGTATTTTTAAATATGCAGGTTCAAGCAGGTTTTGACTAGAATTTCAATAGGTTGGTACAAGACATGATAACTAAAAAAGGAGAGAAAATGAACAGACTGGAGGAATTAGAAATGAGAATAGCTTTAATGAAACATGATAAAAGAGAAACCAAAAGACAGAAATGTCAGAATGATTACAAAGGTGTGGATAGGGTGGATATTGATCAGAATAAACAGACATTTTTTTAGATTCCTGTCCAACATTGAAGGAGGAAAACATGAAGGCTTTAGATGAATCAGTAAGGTCCAGTAAGGAAAAGGTGCTGAAAGCCATTAATGAGCTAAACATGGGTAAAAGTCCAGGTCCTGATGGACAACCAGCTGAATTTTATAAGCCTTATCCAAAAGTTTTCTCAGACCTCCTTGTATCTATAATGACGGACTAAGAAACAAAGCTCTGCATGAGACTTTTTGTCATTGTGTAATTTCATTAATTTTTAAAAAAGGGGATCACAGTGGATTGGAGACAAAGAAGCTTAATAAACATAGATACCGTTTTAGCTTTTTATACAATAAAATAAAGTTTGGTCTTTGTCAGAAATCAAGCTGAGCTGGACATCATCAGAGAACATTTTAATACTTATAAAGAAGGAAACAAGGCAAAGTTAAACAGCAGCAGAAAATGAGGCTGTGTGGATAGAAGAGGAAGATCCTGTGATAATATAGCTGTTAAAGAAGTCATTAAGATACTAGGCTTAACGATTCTAAACAGGAATTGCGTCAAATGAAAATTTTGTCTGAAAATGTAATAGATGTGATGTGGCTGGTAACTGTTGGTAGGTTGCCAGTGAGACATTTTTTTAAATAGAGTTATGTCACAACTAAAAAATGTCGCATGATTAACTGTAATGATGATGAGACAATTCAAGATCTCTGCATTCATTGCTCAAGAACAACAAGCACTGCTGTATATTGGTCTGAATTTTAATATCAACAATGCGTAATGTATGGAATTTTCAATGAAACTTTTTCCAAAAATGTTTTAGAATTTTTTTGGTTCATTATTTGCATTGTTAATACTAAGATCTGGAAGACTGCTAAATGATAATTGAACAACGTGTAATACCTGCAAAAACTGTTTTTAAACAAATACTGTGTGACCTTAGAAGACTGAGAACAATGAGATACTTCTGGGAAAAAAAATTTCCCCTGGACACTGCTGTAAAGTTGGTTTGCGGTCAGCTATTCAGACTTCTTTTGCTAGTCCTGACTTGTGAATTTAGATGACATCATTTTCTGCCAACATTACACATCATTGTTTCATTTTATAAAGCTTTTGACTTCAAAAGTTGACCACTCATATGAATGAAACCGGGTTCAAACTGACCATCTGATTTGTGAAAAATTTCACAGTTGTTATTTTGTCCATCAATTGCCTGTGTAGACTGTGAGCATGGAAACTGAAAGTAAGTGAAGTGTTTGTTTTTGTTTTTTTGGCAGATTTGGTGATTTTCAATATAAATGACATCCAAATCTATAAAAAAAGTGTTTGATTTGGCAGAGCTTGATGAGTAAAAAATTCCACAAATGGAGCTTGGTACGTTTAATAAAAGCTCCATCTCTTCAGGAATAAGACTGACTTTGGAGTTTCATTTCATTTACAAATATTATCAATAGCCTTGCAAATTCACTTGTTGTAAATATTACTTGATTTGTAAAAAAAAAAATTCACAAACATATTTTGTGATATTTTATTGTTTTATACAGGTATATTTCCATTATTATGCATACAAAGTCAGTATTTCTATTATTTGCCCAAACATAGGCACAGTAATACACATATAAGGAGATGAAAACAGGCTGGAATTGTTTGTCAGTCATTGATTAAAAAGGTTTTACAGAAAAAAGCTGGAAAATACGTGGTTTTAACTTTGAAACTCATTATAGAAACACTCAAAATAATCATGCAATGTTGGTTATTACCTGATTTGTGCACACAACCAACCAACAGCAGCAATAGCAGTATCTGATAGCAATCCTACAGATTAATTAAATAATCATACTGAATGTTTTCTTAATACACTGTAAAAGGCTACATCTGTCCCTGCTTAATTAGGGTCCTACAACTCTAGGAGGAGTGATGGATGCTAGTCGTATGAAGGGGGAAAGGGTGTCTTCACTTTGAGTTGACCCCTGTGACCTAAAGTCAACAGTTCTGCTCAGTGCCCTACTCTGAGTTACCCATGTCCCTATTTTAAAGGTAGCATTATTTACAGTATGAAGCTCATCCAAATTTTTCCCCTTGACATAGTACTGCAGCATCAGTAAGTAAAAGAACTTAGAACAGCCTTTTCCACTGTAATGAAGCAGCTGTGTGATTCTCATCATGACAGTCCTGAACAAATTGCATACACCCCTTCTGAAGATTCAATCACACCTCCTGTGCTCAGTCAGGAATGGCAGAAATCAAAAAAAGTTGAAGCCTTATAGTAAAACTACATGCTTTTTCCTTCTAACAACTTCAAAATGTAATGGAAGTTCACAATCTACATTCACAAGAATTGTATCACCTTGAACAGCCGCCAAATCATGAACTAAATCACAGTCTCAGAAGTTTAACAATGTGGTGATAAGACACCCACCCTGTGTTTTACAGTCATTGCGGCTCTGTGCTGAGCCACCAGTGACTAAATCAAATCTATTTTCTATTGAAACTTCACAGATACCCAAAGCAATGTGGTATCTTAGCTCTACACAACCATAATCACTAAAATCACTCTTATGATTCCAATCATTTGCCATAATCATAAATAGGGAGTTGTGATCTGACCAAAAAAGAAGATGCATGTGCATCTTGGTTTAAATAGCTTCCCTCCATGTGCACCCCTCAGGTGGTGAATACAGATAGGCTTGTCTACCATAAAAACTTGTTATACATAAACTTTCTGACCTTGCAGGACTATGTCAATATCTGCATATAAGAATTTTATACCGATATACTTGACTGCCTTGATGCTTAATTATATTTCAATTTCTGTTTTACCAGAAATCAGTACTCTCCCTTTATGGAGATTCCCAAAACTCTAGAATTAAAATTCAACTGTACAAATCTCAAAGTTCCAACTACCCCAGTTAGTCTACATTATTCATCTTTGTTCATATGTATTATTAAATAACTTCAAAACTCCACCAATATTGAAATAGAAGTGTGAAATGTTATTATGGTGCACATAATTTTTTACTACATTCAAAAACAAATGTATTCCTGCTATTGTTAGACATTATTTTTCCTGTTTGTTTTAACATCAGACCAACAGTGCTCCTTACAAATATTTATCTGTTTTACAGATCTAAACCACATCAGCTATGGTGAGGCCGATACCGTTGTCAGATCTAAAATATGAGTTTATATTAAACTTATCAAAACCTCATTATTTAATATAAACTTGGTGGTTTTGTGAAGAGCATGTCCTAATCTTCCACTGTAAAGTCAGTTAGCAGTTGGCTCATGCTGTCCTGAACATATGTTCAAACAAAACCAAACATCTGTAACACACTTTAGTTATGTCTTAACATTATCTCAACAGTTAGGGCTATCTGCTCATAATGATTTTACCACAGACATTAACAGCTAGGGGAAACAGCTGATTCACTTGACCATTTTGTAACTTTAACATTACTGAACAACTCGATCTTGAGAATCAGACATTAGTCATCAGTAGGGGTGCGGGAAAAAATCAATTCTTAGATGCATCGCGATGCAGACGTGAACGATTCTGAGTCGATTCACAAATGTCAAAAATAGATTTTCTAAATATTTTATTTATAACGTAATGTTGACGGAACGCAAAGGGCGGAACTTGGAAGTGGGTAAGTGCAGCGCCCAGACAGTCTGTGGCAGCACAAAACAAGGACACAACTGGATGAGCGAGAAATCCGACCAGCTCCCTCTGCATTAAAAGCCAGGTTAGGTCAGGAGTCACAACACAAATGATAAGAAGAGACATTTTGTCCTTTCAACACAAATCGAACCAGCTTGGGAGCCACAACTTTTAATGTCCAGCATGTCTCAGTATTTGCTAATGTCCTAGTATGGGCTAAACAATATAAACAAAAACGCGGACTTACTCTGCTCTGCTTTAAGCTTTAGCTATAGCCGCTTTCCTCCCATCTCCGCCAGAAAACTTTTCTCAAAAGTTGAATAGTTTATTGTAAAATGTTTTTCAGCTTTCAGTTGTTTTACGAGGCTGAAGTCGCTTCTCATTCGCCAGCTTCTTGCTGAACTTTCCCGTTCCACCTTAAATTCTGACTGAGACGTCGAATGTAATTGCGGCACCATTTAAGGTGGAACAGGAAAACCAGAGCAGTGAATGAGAGCCTTCTAGTTCACTTGCCACATCACTTCCATTTGATTTATTAATAAAAGATATTGGACGTAAATGCACTATGGATCATTACAAATACTTTGTTTAAAACCTACCAAGTCCTCAGACAATAAGAAAATAGAAATCATGTATAGAGAAAAAAGATGCATCGAGATGCATCGATAATCATTTTATAATTGCATCGCAGCCCTCTGAATCGTAATCGAATCGAATCGTGAGGTGCCCAAAGATTCCCACCCCTAGTCATCAGTAATCATGAGGATTAGAAATCCTCTAAAATCATCTAAAAACTCTTTTGAAGGCAAATTACAAAACTTTTAGATACTGTGAGAGCAGAGCTAATTGCCACTTCTCTGGAAGTAATTACACTGTGAGTTTAGCCAATAGCATGACTATGGTCCTGTAGCCATAAAACCAAAGGCCCCAGTACTGGAGTGTTAAACAGCTATGCTTTTAACCATGGATACATTATTAATTCATTGGTTTTATATGATTCACAGTAGTTTTCACATATTGTCCTGTTCATGTGTAATTGGCTATAAATATGCTCCCATAGTAGCTATCGTTGTTTTAATCACACTACCTCTGTGGGAATGGCAGAAAACTGAGTTGCTTTCTGCATAAGCTGTAGCAGTTTACCTGCCACCTTGGGAATGAATGCCCCACCCACTGACTTGGACTGAGTTTTCCCTAAACTCACTTTACTCCTTGGCTCAAACTTCTTTATGCATCTGCATGGACTCATTTGACCGCAATAGTGGCATGTACACAGCACTTAGGTGCCGCTGCACACTGTCTTGATCAACACAAACTTTACTGTTCATCACACCTTTAGTAAATGCACAATTAGAATAGCTCCCGTGCAGTAAAACTTTTTCAGCAGTGTGCTTAGTATACTGACCTTCTGAATCATTCTACCAGGCAATGTACTTGCTTTGGACTCATAGGGTCATGCTTGAACCTCTCTCCTTTACTACTGAATGTGTTGCTTTAACAATCTGATCAAGACCTGCTCGATCAGAACTGCCTTCACTGTCACTAGAGGGAGACTGCTCCTCCTCAAGTGAGGGGTTCACTTGCTTTTCCTTTGTATTAACGTGGTTTAGCAAATCATTTCTTTCTTTTTCAAGCAACTCAATTTTTTCTTGCAGGACACTGATAGGGTGCTGTTGGTGGTCCCTTTTCTTTACACGGTTGCTCAGAACCATAAAGCATTGCTTCTGACTCCATTCTGATTCTGCTGGAATCCCATACTTCTTACACAATTTCTATTGTGTTCATTTGGGTAAACAGGAAAAAGCTCCGGCACATTTAACTTGGAAACATTGTCCCACAGAATTAAACCATGAACTACCCCTATATTGTCTGAACCATGAACACTGTTATGCAGACTCCTTGCAATCTAGGTATTACGCGACCCAATGTCAATAGGACTTCCACGACTTACTTGACTGCCTATGACTCGTGTGACCACAAAACACAAGACAAAACATAAAACTCTTCTGTATGACAGTTGAGTCCTCTTTTCTCAGGTCTCATTTACCATTTGGCTTAAATCCTGTCGGAGTTGGCTTTCTCAGGATCCTATAGTAAAAACCTTAGTGTTAAGTGTTCTGGCCTTATGGGGTGTTGTAAAGGCCATTTGCTGTTATTATTCAAACCATGAGAACAGAACACAGTTGACTTCTCAAAACAACTCTTCAGCATTAACATGCTTACCAATGAATAACACTTATAACAAAACAAAAAAAAAAAACAGACATAGAAAATAAAACAATTCCCAACATACTGATTCGAAGTTCTGTGGTTACTAACCTCATTATTATGAGCTCTGCATCTGCTTGAACATGACCAGACATTGCAAGCAATGTTCTGCAATTTAGAAGAAAATGTTGCAGAGCCATGTTTTCACAGAGCCAAAAAGGCACACCTGCACAAACTGGTCATTTAATCATGGCTACATGATTAAACTGTTTTGGCTACAAAACTCCTACATATTATCACTTACAGATTAGGCATCATTTCGTAGAAGGGGTCACAGTACATATACACTACGTTGTAACAATGAATATGGAATACCACACATTGCATCTCTTCAGGTGTTGTCACGGTCCCATATTAAAATGCATATATATTCATACACAACTTCAACGTTACTGCATCAAATTTACAAAAATCAATAAAATTCCTAAGGCAGAACATCAAATGTTGTGTTTTAGTACTGATATAAATTTGATACAGGTCAAACAGAATTCACTAATCACTGTTTTCTATTTTATTAGCATGTTGCACACTGTCCCAAATTTTTTTGAAATGGTGTTGCATGAGAGTGGCAAAGAACCAGTAAAAAAAAAAAACTGTTCAAACTACTGTAGTTAAAAAACTAAGGTGGCTCCAACTAACACGGTTCAAATTATTGTGGTCATGGATTGTGGTCAACATTTTTATCAAAATGAAAGTATTTTTCATTTCACTGTACAGTAGATTCCTCATGTCTACCGAAACTAAGTCACATATCATTGGTTAGATAATCAGTCATAATGACGTGCAGAAACTGCATGAATGAGTGCATTTAAATGAAATGTGAAACTTCTGTGAATGCTTTAATCTAATCACTCATCAATTGCCTGAAATAACCTGACAATCAGATTTTAAAAAGAAAGAAAAAACATTTGTGTAATCCTAATACACAACTGTACAAATCTACACCGGAGTCAATAAAACAAAAATAGGTGTTAGAATGGCCAAGCCAAAGTCCTGACCTGACCTGTGGCATGACCTTAACATCAGTGAATGTAAAGAAAATGGACCAAAATTCTTCCAAGTTTATGTAAGCGATTGATATACTTAAGAGAGTACTTTAGATCCACTTGTATTAGTGCAACACACACTAACATGCTATGATCATACTGGTATTGTTGCTGTGCTGAGAATGATCCACTGCCCCAACAATATCTGTTCAGCGGTGGTCATATCATGGTCCCTTTCTATTGATAAATAGGAGGGGCTTAAACTGTGCAGCAATAGATGGGTTACCATCTGTTACTGTAAATCTACACAATGTAACTTAATAAAATGTCCAAAGATTATGAGTATTTCATCTGGTGTTTTATTTTGTATACCCCCCGTACTTTCAGGACTCATGAGTCACATGAGTCATGTGATTTCAGAGAAGTCTGACCCCATTTCCTACATAACTACAGAAACACCATCTGGGTTTTTCCTGTGTAGCTCAGAAAGAATGTCAGGCCTTTATCTTATATTTGGCAGTTTATTTATTCATTTATTTATTTATTGGGTAACACTTTACATTAAGTGTTGACTAACTAACATGAAGTAATGCATTAGTTAACATGAACAAGACATGAAGTAATGCATTAACAAAGGTTACCTAATGTTAAGTAAACATGTTACAACTGCATTAGTTAATGTTGTTTTCATGTGAAGTGTTGACTCATTAACATTAAGTAATGCATTTATTAACAACTAAGGTTCTACACTGATAATGGTTAACTAATGTTAATTAAACATGTTACCACTTCATTAGTTTATGTTCCAGTGTTTTGCTTATGTACTGCAGTTATACATAAGGCTGGAAAAAGCAATGTTAAGTAATAGTTTAATTGGCTGAAATGACACTTTACCAATGGTGGCCACTAACTTGTTTTATTCACTTACTTCCATTTACTGATGTAGTATTTTGTACTGTATTTTTAAATGATAACGCCTTTACTCCCTCCCTACTGCTTTTCCTTCAGTTCCATTTCAGTCATTTAGGTTTAGTTGCTTGTCGGGGTTTCATTGTGTCGTCTCGTTGAGGTGGTTCAGCTCCTGTTTTGCTTCTTTGTTGCACTCACCTCTCACTTTGGAGCTTTAATATTTTATTTTAGATGCAAAAGGAAATAAAAAGCTAATAATATAGTCTTCACTTCCTCTGCTGAGAGATTCTGGACGTACTGAGCTTGACTGGACCTTTCCAAGTTACTCATTACTTATGTATGTAAATGAGCACAAGGTAATATTTTATTTTATATATAAAAGCTTACATTAATATGCTACATTCTGATGTATGTTAGATATGCTTATGTGTGTATTGCATCATACATTTAGAAATTATAAATAAAAACATGATTGTATAAACAGACACTTTCATCAAAGGAAACTACTCAGAGAGCATAACATGCTTTATGTTAAAACCAATAATGTCTTAAAATGTTAATAAATGTTACTAACATTTATTAAACATTACTAAAGGTTTATAAGGTCTTGTTCAGTGAATTTAATATACCTGATGTAAAGTGAAAACCAATAATGCCTTAGTAATGCATTACAAACATCTATTAAACTTCACTAAACATTAATAAGTTTGTGTTCTGTGAGCTGAATGTACCTGATGTAAAGTGAAAACCAATAATGCCTTAGTAATGCATTACAAACATCTATTAAACTTCACTAAACATTAATAAGTTTGTGTTCTGTGAGCTGAATGTACCTGATATAAAATTAAAGAGTAGTACTGCATTAGTAAAGTACTAGATACTTTAATGCTATAATCTGAAAGCATTACACAATGTTAAACAATGAACAATGTATACCTACACATTCAGCAACCCAGTAGAAACAGAAAAAACATAGATACATTTTTTCTGTATATGTGAAACATTCAGTTCATAGCATTATTAAATTAACACAAACCTACATGGTGCAACTAAAAAAGAGGTTCATCACAGAGCTGGTGGGATGTCTTTGGTGCGGATAGCTCTGAAATGGAACCAGTCTGTGCACTTGTGTTGCGGTCTACCCCGTATTTTTGGACAGATTTGGCTGTTATGTTTCCTTTCATATATACGGTCAGCACGCTGGGATCTTACTGGACTATATGCGCCGAGTCCGTCTGTGCTAAAGCGCAAAACTCCCGCTTTCTTCCAGCCAATCGGTTTAAACGATTTCTCCTCACCAGCCAATCACGGGTGAGACTGCTCCTGCGTCCTGCGCGCGCAGATGAATTCCCATTAGGCAGTTCGGAGCGTTCACGGTTCAGTTACCATGCAGAGTTCACCAGATCCTCGCTGACGGGCCGAGAAGACCAAGGAGAACACGAGGATTCAGGCAGTGAGCGAGGCAGAACGGATGGCGATAACAGACCTGGTCCAGCCAGCTGAGGTGAGCTGTTTATCGATGTTCAGCTAAACGTGTTGTGATGGGAAGTTCGATTCATTCCACCAACCGATTCTTTTCGCTTCAAGGAATCATTGGAACCGATTCAGACATTCGGATGAACAAAACCTTTCTTTGTAACATATATACCCAGCATAATATGCTTAATCGCATGTATAATCTTAATATTTATAATGAAGATTATAAAATCATAACACATTATTGGTTTTAACATAAAGCATGTTATGCTCTCTGAGTAGTTTCCTTTGATGAAAATGTCTGTTTATATGATCATGTTTATATTTACAATTTCTAAACATATTATGACTTCCTAAAAATATCCCATTCACACTCACACATGCATGATGAAATTTGGAATAAGGAAGAGAAATTGGGTAAGTAAGTAAATAATTTCAGTATGCTGCCCCATCCAGGCCTGACTGATATGACTGAGAGAATGGTATATATAATTCCTTCTTGCAATACACACATAAGCATATCTAACATACATCAGAATGTAGCATATTAATGTAAGCTTTTATATATAAAATAAAATATTACCTAGTGGCCACCATTGGTAAAGTGTCATTTCAGCCAATTAAACTATTACTTAACATTGCTTTTTCCAGCCTTATGTATAACTGCAGTACATAAGCAAAACACTGGAACATAAACTAATGAAGTTGTAACATGTTTAATTAACATTAGTTAACCATTATCAGTGTAGAACCTTAGTTGTTAATAAATCCATTACTTAATGTTAATGAGTCAACACTTCACATGAAAACAACATTAACTAATGCAGTTGTAACATGTTTACTTAACATTAGGTAACCTTTGTTAATGCATTACTTCATGTCTTGTTCATGTTAACTAATGCATTACTTCATGTTACTTAGTCAACACTTAATGTAAAGTGTTACCATTTATTGTTTCTAATTATTTCAAAGTAAATGGTCAGTTGACCCCACAGCAACCTCAGCATTTCAATACAACAGCTAGGATTAAATTAAGTGAATTCTGCCAAAACAACAACAACAGCAATCTTCAACACAAATTGTATTGTAGATCATTTCGATTTTTAATCAAAATGCATATTATAAATTAGATTTTATTAAAAAAAAACACATTATGTTTTTTTTTTTAACAAGGAATCCACCAACGAGGATGAGACTTACAACATTTAAAGTTTCAGTTTACCTCGACAACAGCATTGACATGAAAGTTCAATATGCAAACCTTTTAGAATCTACATTTAGTGATGTGTTTTCATAGTTATTTTAGCTGTTTTACTGAACACATAGCCAAGTTCATGCTCTAACGCAAGTAAAAAAAACTTTGGTAGCTGAACATAAATCTCATTCAGTATCACTGACTTGTTTGATACAAATTTGTTATGATTTATAGGGACAGTTCATAGCCCGAATAAGTCAGCTAAACTGGTAAGCTAGCCTGATGTCTCTGCTTACCAGTTAGTATCAGCCCTTCAGGTACGCTGACCAAATGAGTATGCACAGCTTCCTTACACTGAGGTTCATTCATCAGTCACAGTTAGACCCAAACAAATGAACTTATATCTGGTTATTTCCCTTTGTGCAAATGCTAATTATCACTTAATATCTCTTACTTCAGGAAATGGGACTGCTTTGTGAAATTGTAGCTGGACTAATTATCCTGCGAGAGAGAGACTACGTTACCTTACCGAAAACAAAGTGACATAAAACACACAAATCTTTTGTAACTCCCTAACTAGCGATAGAGAAAAATTGAGTATAAACACAAACGGCGTCAAACTCTCTACTTCCCAACTACCCACAGTGTGTACTATTACAGGACTTACAAAGGTGCAGATTAGAGTATTTACAGTCAGGTTAATGAATCCAGATGGAGTTAAACAAAAAATTGTAGTTACAACAGGCAAATGGTTAGGCAAACTAATAACAATAAACTGGATCAAATGGTTAGGCACACTAATAACAATAAACTGGATCAAATGGTTAGGTACACTAGATTTTTTCAAACTGGATTTTTTTGCTGGATTTTTCCATGCAACTACATATAAATATGCTCAGACAAACAGACACTGGCAACTTGATCACAAACTAGAACAGCAAAAAATGCCATGACAAAATTGAAATGTATTTTATTTATAGAACATCTTCAGTACATTTTTGATGACTTTGTAAATAAAAAAAAAGTTTGAATTTAGTGAACCCTGCTATGGACTTCTAGGAATAGAAATATGACATACAGTAATAACGTACAGTGTATGGTCTTGGATTTCTCCAGAAAAACTCCAGAAGCACTGCTGTGTCTGATCCACTCAGACCAGTGCAACACACACTAACACACCACCACCACGTCAGTGTTACTGCAGTGTTGAGAATGATCCACCACCCAAATAGTACTTGCTCTGTGAGGGTCCATGGGGGTCCTGACCACTGAAGAACAGGGTAAAAGGGGGCTAATAAAGTATGCAGAGAAACAGATGGACTACAGTCTGTAATTGTAGAACTACAAAGTGCACCTATATAGTAAGTGGAGCTGATAAAATGGACAATGAGTGTAGAAACAAGGAGGTGCTCATAATGTAATGCCAGATCGGTGTATTTTTTATTACTAAGTGCTAACAAATATTCATTTCTGATGAGAATGTGTCAAGCAGACAGCTTTTGTTGGGGGATGTTATACATAATATATAACACAGGGCACCAGGAAATAATAAAAAAATCATATGAAGTGCTGGACCTGGCTTCTAGTCTATTATTTTTCTAAACCAGACAGTCAGGTTTAAATTCTTTAGCTCTGGTGTTTTAAAATGAATGCAGATTACTTCAGTCAGTCTGTCCTGCAACACATCTTGATTATCTTACGATAATCAAAAAACACCCAGAGGTGTAAAAAGTGCTACTATATTTAACTTAAGTAAAAGTACAGTTACTATGGTGAAATTGTACTCAAGTATAAGTAAAATTACTTGTGTAAAAATCCACTCAAAACAACAAGTAAAAAGTAACTTATTTAAAATGTACTTTGAGTAAAAGTTACTTAAGTCACTTTTTTTTTAAAACTCTGTGGTTGGCAGATACATGGTCATCTAGGACACTTCCCAGGCAATGCATACAGGGCAACAGCATGTATATAACATTATTTTTAATTTCAGATCACCTTTACAAAATAAAGTGCATTCACAAATTTAATTAAAACATGAAATAAGCAATGCATAAATATTTAAATATTTTTAAATGGAATAAAAATAAAAATAAAAATATTACGTGAAATAAATAAACAAGAAATAAATACAATTAAATTGAAATAAAATTATATAAAATATACTAACAAATAAAAATCAAACATGTCAATGTGTGACCACATTAATAGTTTTTGCTAGGACTAGCAATGAATGGTATGGAAAAAAGGGAATTGAATTAAAAATTGTTTCCATAGAATGAGGAAAACTCTGGTACCCCATATATCTAAAAGAGGTACTGCTACATTGTGTAATCACACAAGTGTGTAGTATGTATACTGCATGTGAGAGGACTGATTGACCTGAAGAAAAAAAAAACATTTAGATGGGTGAGATCAGCACATCTGCTCACACACAAAAAATCCATAATGGTGGAATTTTTGTAGATTATGACTCTGTGAATTTGCTGTTCATTTTGAGCAGGAGCTGGTTTTCAAACTTAGCACAGCTCAGTCTTGCTCACTTTGCAGTGAACACCAGTCCAGCACAGCTGAACAGACGCTCGCAGGCAGCAGATGCAGGCAGGCCAGTGAGTTTTAGGGACAGTTTTTTGATGTACGGTAATGAGTTTAGTAGGACCATCTCATGTCAAAAATTGAAAAATGACAAACATGGAGGCACACATACATATGTGTACAAAAATCACATGGGACTTCCTGCCAATGTGGTGACATAAGGGACTGATAAGAGCAAAACATCTGGTAACACATAAGTCACCATGGTTGCTTTTTTCTATTGAGTTACATTTTTTGCCCAAAGACACAAGAACATTTTTGCAGACGCATGTTAAGACTTAAAGGAAATCACACACTATTTTTTATTCCTCTTAATTTCTCACAGAAAAACACTCCTTCACATCCAAAAAAATCTACAGAGCAACTTGGGAGAGAACTAGAGAACAATTCAGCTTTATCACACACATGTGTTTGGCCCAGCAGCAGTTGATATAGTGATTTCCTTTATAATCAAGAGTCTGGATGTAACTGAAAATGAAAATTAGACAGGTAAGTCTACATTTTATCAAATCATGTATCTATACATTGTATTATAAATTGTCTGTTTACACTTCAAAATGCCAGACTTTGGAGCGGATTACATTGGAGCAGAGTGCTTCCCATCTGTGGCATGACTCTCGCAAGGTGAGAGATACAGCCAGCTATGTAAAGAATCCCATGAGAGGCAACCCTCAACATAAAAGAACACATCTACTCTAGGTTCCATGGGAATGCAGCAACTCAGCTATGAATACATGGTCACCCACAGAGGCACAGTTTTGTGCGCACATGAGCCCTGGTTGTCAGCAAGCCCAGATGGTGTATTACACACAGGAGAGCTTTTAGAAGGGAAGTGCCCTCTGCTAAAAAGCAATGATGTCTCTGGAAGACTTGATGGGAAGCCAGAGGAATGATGTGAAGACGGTGGATGGGACGCCACAGCTCCAGCCAAACGGTCCATGTGGCTTCTACATGCAAGTTCACCTTTGCATGTTCTGCACAGGGCTGAGGGCATGTAAGCTGGTCATATGGACTCCATCACAACAAGTTGTGCTCCATGTCCCAGTCCTTTCCAGGTGTCTTGTGAAAGACTGAAAAGACTATTCATATAGCATGAATAATTTGTTGTTGTGGGAAGATAATTTATTTTTTTACCTCTTTAGAGCCCAGTGGACCTCTAGAGCACAAGACGAATTCCAAAACACTCATTCCTGACCATTTTTAGAGTAGGAAGTTTATTTATCACTGTTTAAAACTAAACATGTTACCATAAAATCAGGGAGAAATGGCAAGTACAAGTTTCCTTCATCTTAAAGATGTATTCCACTTTTTAAATATAAAAACAAGACCTACTGTTGAAACAAACTCAGACATAAGTTAAAGGTTCAATCAATTTCATATTTTAATCCGAGATGCATGGAGGCCAAACTCTGTGCTCCTCTGCTTGCTTCTATCACACATACCACATACCTCACTGAGCCATACATTTCATGACCTTATAAGGCAATGTCCATTTTCTTCTCCAGTATAAGAAATTTTCTTCTCCAGTAAAAGAAATGACAATACTGGTGGAATTAATGGTACCCTGACTTCCACACTAGGGATAGAAATCGACACAGAGCTGTGAGCCCAGTAGAAAAATCTATCCACTACAATTTCATAAAGTTTCTCCATTAGTTGAACTGAATTAAAGACTAAAGTAAGAGATATTAAGAGATAATCAGTGTTTACACAATGGGAAATAACCAAATACAAGTTAATTTGTTCAGTTCTAGTTGTAACTGCTGAACCCAACGACACCAAGCGTGAGGAAGCTGACTGTCCTCAGTCTCTCGTTTGGTCAGTGTAGCTTAGGAGCTGAGACTAACCTGAAAGTGAAAAGTATAGCTTACCAGTTTAGCTGACTCATGCAGGCTATGTAAAATCACTACAATATGTATGAAACACTGAATTAACTCACCATCATTAAGACTACTTGAGATATATATGTTTGCCTACCCAGGTTAGAGCATGAATTAGGTTATGTGTCCAGCAAAGCAGCTAAAATAACTATGAAAACACACCACTAAATTTGACAAGATTTGAATCTTGAAGTTGCTTCCACATCAACACAGGAATGAAATCCTGTCAGACGTCTTTGTCCTGACAAACAGGACACTTTTGAAAACTGTAAGTCACCTCCTCATAGAGGAACTCATATACATGTTGAGGACAATGTTATAAATCAAAAAATGGAACGGAATGACTAGAGGAATGACTTTCACTCTGTCAGTGACTGTTCCATTCATTATCAGCCAAGATGAGATGTGCACAATTCATCATATGAGAATGTTGCCTAAGCATAATAAAACCCTTTTTCACAACAGCTCTGCGCTAGAGTGATGTCACTGAAAACTAACATGAGCATGTGATTGTGAATTAACCTCTTTCTGCAAGCGTCCTAGTGGCTTTTCTGTAAACAGAATGGAAATTGGCTTGGATATTTTTAAGTAGTATAATCCAGTAAAACATTTGTTCCTGTAATTCTGTTATGCGAGTAACCAAGGCACTGTTGACTCACTGTGTGTGAAGTGGAGTTGAGTTGCTAGTGAGTAAAGAGATGAGTAATGGGATGAAAGGGGAGGGATGAAAACCCCTGCTGTAAAAGCAATTCACACCTCTCCAAAAAAAACTGTACTGACACAAAACAAAAAGCACAATACAAAATAAAAAAAATTGTGTAACTGCCACATAAAAAAAATCACAACAGTAACACTTTTCTAAAATGTTGACATGCTTGCTCACCTACAAGTATGAACTTTTTTTGCTTAATTTTAGCCACATTTTATGTGTTACTATCATCAAATAAACAGTAATAATGCATTAAAATGTGTTTAACTTCTGTATGTGTATACAGTCCAAAACATCTGAGATCACTAGTTCAAATGCTTCTATTTTGCATTTTTTTGTAATTCAATAGAAAACATTTCATTCTATTTTATTATTATTTAAGAAATTCAGTTATCAATATAACAATTTAAAAGGAAGTACAATCTTAAAAAAAAATACATGGATTTCATAATTTGATATATTCTTCTCTTGCTGTAATGACAGTGTCCACTTGAGCAGGCACAGGTTCAACAAGTTTGTGCAAAAGCCTCTGATAAGTAGATCAGATCTACCCGAGAGTCATTTGAACATGTGCTTTAATGGAAGACACAAGACTAACAATGACTTTTTTACTAAAGCTTCAAAGTAGTCAGTGTCACAAATGTGAGCAGACACAAAGTAGTGGCTTAGAATACATAAAGATATACCCAGTAATGCGACAAAATAATGAATACCATTACATTTTTATTTGTTTGTTTCTTTATTCATTTATTTTTAGCTTAACCATTTCCAAATCTTTCCTTGAGGAAGCCCAGTATTTACAGTTATGTCTAATGCCTAGTTTATCTAATCAGTCCTTAATCACATCAAATCAGGTGTGCTGCTCATGGAATTTATAAAATCTGTGCAATAGGTGAGTCAGGTGACAAAGTAAAAGTTCATTACTGAACATTTTGTAGGTTTAGTCACTGACTAAAGCCCATCTGCTGAGTGCTATAACCAGATATTTTTGTGTCGTGGATCTTTCTCAACAAAGTGTGTGTAGTGCTGGTACAAGAACATCAGACACAGTGGTGTTTTTACACGTCAGTGTCACTACTAGGTAAGAGTGGTCTACCACCCAAAAATGAAACTAACAGTCATGTCCACTGATGAGGGGCTAAAGAATGACTATATAAACTATGAAACATTTGAAATCATCAACAGGCATGCAATATATTTACCAACAGTAAACACTAACAGTATAGTAAGAGTACAGTCAATTTCTGTGAGCTTGTTTACACCTTGCATTAACATGTGTTTTGTGTCCTGATTGTATCTGGAGAAATTCTAGCCGGATTCCATTTGCACATTTCACTAAAATGCATCCTCATCAATGGCGCCCTCAAGGAGGGGCTAAGGGGGCCACAGCTACTCTGATACAATCACTAGCCGCTGTGCCGCTATACTGCATGATGGGCAGGAGTCACACAACGTCACGTTCATGACTGAAAATGAAATGTAGGTCCAGCTGAAATGAACAATAATTCAACAACAACCGTGTGTCATGATGTATGTATGTCAGCTACTGTTGGCCTACTATTCCAGCAGTAGCAGCCAGAGGGAAAATATGTACCCAAATGCATCTGATTCGGTTCTTCCTCAAATTTATATTCCCCCTGATAAATCATGGTCATGGGCATGTGCATACACACATCACTGAAACAACGGAAAGCCAAATGGGTGAAAAGTCTTATGCCTCAATTTAATAATCAAATCTGCGACAAAGCAAAGATTTACACCTTTACTGAACTTTTTTACCTTCCGTAATTGCAGTGTTGTTTGGTGCTGATTTCTTCTTAGTAATGGCTTTTGGTTTTGGTGTGCCACCCCAAGATTTTCAGTGGCCCCATCCAGTGGCATTGGTCTTCATTTTGAGCAGATCTCATTTTACCTTGACTCTGTCACTCTGTCTGGTTTGTGGTTTTTCCCTCCTTGGACCACTGTTGGTAAGTACTCACCACTGTTGACCAGGAACACCCCACAAGCCATTTCAGAGATGCTCTGATGCAGCTGTCTGACCAAAATGATCTTGTTAAAGTTACTCAGGTCTTGACACTCTACCCACTTCTCCAGCATACAACATGCTGACATCAAGAACACACTATTCACTTACCATCTAATATATCGCAGACCTCGACATGTGGCACTGTTATGATGTAATCGATGTTACAATGTTAATGTGTTGTAAATGAGCTGATTAGTTAAATCAGGTGTGTTAGGAGCTGGTAAAACACTACGAGCAGGACAGTGGGCCTTCAGGACCAGAGTTCAGAAATACTGATTTAAGTCATATCTAAATAAACCCCTTAAACTCCAGACTGATTATTCAGTTATTGATTTTAAAACTTATCATTCTTTATGGCAAACATTATGATACCTTTATGACAGCTATAACTTATATGATGTGCCCTGTAATAGGCTGGCAATTATGAGCAACTTCAGGACCATCTCTGAGGCAGAACTCTGTAAGACTGTAAGACAGAGCAAACCTTCAACTTGCTGCCTTGACCCCTGTTTTATTCCTTTTTTTCCCCCCACATGTTCTCCATTTTTACTCTTAGATTACTTTTTTTGAAAATTTTATTTTTTCCTTTATTATATACATAGAATATCAAGCTATACCAGAATCTGCTCTTGAAACAAGAGAAACAGCTCTTGTTTCTCTTGATTTAATGTTCCCTTCAAATTATAAGACAAGCCCCCCATGTAAACTGAATACCAAATTACTATCAGACCAAAACTTCTGCTCTGTGTCAACTGCTATAATTACATTTATTTTGGAATATATATATGAATTTATCTCTCGTTCAATTTTATGAGAAACTTTGACAGTAATGATCAGAGGAGAAATCATTGCCTGCTCTGTGTTGCTTAAAAAATGCTTTGACAACAACAAAAGCTAAATAATGATATAAATAAGGTAGATCAGCAATATGCAACATCTCCTTCTCCACATGTACACAAAGTGTAACACTGCACAAGAAGACGCTTGCGGATCTTAAAAACAAAAGTCTGTTTAATGAGAGAGGTGAAGATGGAAAGACAGTTTCAGGGCAAATCCAAAATCAAGATTGAAAAAACAAGCAAAAGTCAAAAACCAGAAAAGAGAAAAACATACAGGCAACCAGATCAGAAGGGCAAATACAAAAAGTGAAATCCACAAAACAGGCAAAGGGTTCAAAACACAAGTCAAAAGATCAGAATAACAATGCTCAGTAAACCAGGAAGATGGCAATACCTCGCAATGAGGAGAGTAAACCAAAGACTATTTAAAGTCTGAGACAAACAGACACAGGTGAATCGCATTAGAACTCAGGTGACTGAGAACGAGGCAGTTGCACATAATTGGAGGAACTGGTGACATCATGGGGACTGGAATTATGGGAAATGGAGTCCTGGAGCGTGCTAGGCAGGAAAGGAGAACCCGTAAGCGTGACACAAAGAAAAGATCAAACTTCAATCACAGAAATCTGCTATCTACTGATATCTACTGAAAACTGAATTAATAAAGCTGAACTTCTTAAATTGCATGGATATGTATATGAAAATGAAGAAAATGCAACTCGACTTTTAGCATGACAGCTAAAAACTAGAGCAGCGACTTATACCGCAGATGTGCATTCTGAATGGAGACCTCACAATTGATCTTACACAAATTAATAGTGCCTTTAAAGAATACTATAAGGAACTTTACCCTTCAGAAGCTTCAGGTGAAGATTTAGAAATGATGAAATTCTTGGAAGGATTGGATGTTCCTTAGCTTGATTCTGCACACAGTCAGATGAACCAATACAAACTGAGGAAATATTAGATTTGATTTCTAAAAGTAGTAAAGCCCCAGGTCCAGATGGTTATTCAATCGAGTTTTACAAAAATTATGTAATAAATTAGCACCTTTTCTTTTGTAGTTGTATAATCATGCTCTAGATTCTGGTTGCTTACCACAAACTTTGACAGAAGCCACTATAACACTTTTTAAAGCCTGGAAAAGATCCAAATGAGTGGAGTTTATACAGACCCATTTCATTATTGAATTCAAATTTGAAGTGTCTCACCTTGTTACTTGCTACTAGGATACAGAAGGTAGTTCTCAAATTAGTTCTCAAATCAGACAGCATTTATGCATGGCTGTAATATATTTTTGAATATTCACAAGCTTCTTAGCATCATACACTCACCGTCCTCATCTGAATTGCCAGAGGTTATTATATCGCTTGATGCAGAAAAAGCAATCAGTAGAATGAAGTGGGAGTATATGCTTCTGGTACTGAAAAGATTTGGCCTGGGCCCTAAATTGATATCTCCTAAAGTATCTGTAGGTACACATGGACTAAATTCAGAATATTTCCCCTTTTTACAATAAGAAGACAAGGTTTCCCACTTAGTCTGAGTTTATTTGCATTAGCAATCGAGCCCTTGTCATTCTGGCTTACAACAGCTACTAACCTTTGAAGTATTCAGAGAAGGGAAACTTCTGTACAACAGATTATGCACATGCTGAAACAATTTGGTATCTCTTAGGTTATGAAATAAACTTTTCAAAGAGTGTATGTTTCCCTCTAAGACATAAAGATAGCCTTCATCCTAGCACTGTATTACCCTTATTTTGATATCTCTGTTAAAGGGTTTAAATACCTGGGTGTGAATATTACACAATCATTTAAAGAATGTTATTCAAAGAACAGCACTTACTAAGATTTTATTACAACTTATGGGTTTGATTTAATGCTTATAACAGAAACATGAACGTAGCACTAAAACCGTATTTATTGAGTTGGCTCCACCAAAATTTAACTTTATAAATGCCGTACGTGCCGGCAACAAAGCTGGTGGTATATCTGCTCTATTTGATGATTCTTTCCCATGCAAGCAATTATCATTCAGTGATTTCACATCCTTTGAGTATGTTTTTGTGGTTCTGAAAGGGGCACAAAGAAAATTACTAGTAATTTTATTGATGAATTTACAAATATAGCCTTTATTTCCACTGATTTTGATCATTTTATTATTGCTGGTGATTTTAACATAAATACATACACAGACAATTATGCCAAGGAATTCTGTACCATATTTTGGACTGTCTGAGCATGTGACGGTGAGCACGCATTGGCTACATTTACACAGCAGGTAAAAGTGGCCCGAATCTGATTTTCTCACCAAATCCAATTTTTTTGTTTGGCTGTTCACATTATCTTCTATGTGTGATCAGTCTGAACAGATCAGCTCCTAAACTGACCCGCATGCGCAAAAGAACAATACTTCACAATGCCTGCTCGTCCAGAGGTAAACAATCATGACAGCCAGCGAACGCCAGTCACTCCAGTAGCTTCAGTCTCCTCTTCACCAGCATCACAGGAGCGATTATGAAGTTCCAGGGGTTGACAGCTGGACTCATCACCCACAGTGTGTTCGACTTCACCGTAAAAAGTGCACTTTATTCGGCCATGGCCACTTTAGTTCGTGTCCTCTTATTCTTTAAACTGTTCAGAGCGGCTGCGTTGAGTTTCTTCTATCACACTCATAAACATAAATGTTTATGAGTCTCAGCAGCGTGAAATTATGACGAATGTCGAGTTGGACTGATGTAAAAGTCACATGAATTCTGAATCAGACTGATTCGCATTGCCGCAGATCGGATACGGATCGGATTTCAGTACCACATATGAAAGCATCTCAAATCGGAATTGAAAATGTCAGATTCAATGCGTTTTTTGCTGCTCACACTGACACACAGACACACATCTGTGTCACATATGAGAAAAAAGATCAGATTTGGGCCACTTTTACCTGCTGTGTAAACGTATCCATTGTCATGGTCACACTATAGATGTGGTTATCTGATTCTGTTGATGCTTTGCTGGATAGCTTCAACACAAAAATTGTCAGTGTGATGGATGAGATTGCACCAGTTGAAACCATGTCATGCCAACAGAAAGCGCCATGGAGGAATGTTATTATAGTTGACCTCCAAAAGAGAGAATGTTGGAAAGCTGAATGCAGATGGCATAAAACCAAGCTTCAGATGCACAAATGAAATTTTCAAAGATAGACAGTAATGTACAAAACTAGATAATCCTTCTTCTTCAGCAATATCAACACTAATATTAACAACAGCAAAACGCTCTTCACAATGGTTGACAAACTAATAAAGTCATGAGTGCATACCTTGCAATCCATAATATCAGGCAAGCCATTACTATATCAATATCCACCAAAGAACCCATGTTCTCTCCATGACCACATAAAGATATCATGGTTAAAATGTCCCAGAACTGTAATAGGTTTGTATACTTTTAATCCACAATATCAAACAAGCCATAAATACATCTATATCCACCAAAGAGCCTGTGTTCTCTCCACCACCACATAAAGATATCATGGCTAAAATGTCCCAGTTTAGTGCTGCTACCTGTGGTGTTCCCAAGTTTTTGGGGTGCTCTTATTTAATTTATACATGCTTCCTTTTGGCCAAATACTACAAGACTATGGGATATCTTACCACAGCTATGCAGATGATGGTCAGATCTACTTGGTCCTCTCCACAAACAACTATGATCCCCTTGACTCACTTTATGAGTGCCTTGAGCAGATCACTAATTGGATGGGACAAAACTTTCTGCAGTTATTAAAAATAAAACAGATTATTTCATTCAGGAATAGCAGTTAGAGGCACTTTCTAGCTGCTATCTGGACTTAAGAGCTCTAAAATCTAAAGAACTTGCATGTAATCGTAGATCTCAGTTTTAGCAGTCATGTCAAAGCAGTCACTAAATCAGCATTTTATCACCTTAAGAACATTAACAAGATCAGAGATGTTCTGACTAAAGCAGACTTGGAGAAACTCATCCCTGCTTTTATTTCCAGCAGGATTGATTACTGTAATGGTCTCCCAACTGGACTCACAGCTTCAGCTGATTCAAAATGCAGCTGCCAGAGTCTCACTAGGAGTTAAAGAGGGGAACACCACTCCCATTTGTAAGTCCTTAACACTGACTCTATACTGGTTTATAAATCGCTTAATAGTGTAGGAGCAGCATATTTATCTCGTGTGCTGTAGCAATATGAGCCGAGCAGAACTCTCAGATCATTAGGAATTAATCAGTTAGTCCTAAACTAAACTCTAAACATGGAGAAGCAGCTTTTAGCTACTGGGCTGCTCTTAAATGGAGCCAGCTGACAAAGAGCATTAGAAGAGCCCTGACACTACACACTTTTAAATTCAGGCTAAAAACCTTCCTATTTGAGCAGCTTTCAGTTAGCTCTACTGCACTTCTCTTATCTTCATTTTACAGATAGCTTCAAATTTAGAATATCATGCATATTCAATGCTCTTACTTTCTCTCTCTGCCACCTAAAACTTCTTTGGAAGATACTCCTGTATTACTCAGGATAAATAAAGTGTAAAGTGTGCACGCTTTACACGGAAGCTGTACATGAAAATTTGTGCAGCTGGGAATGAAGAGTCGAGTTTGGTCATATCTGATGAAACATGGGAATCTGCTATGAACATAATTAACAGATCTTTATCATGTGCATGACACAGTCATATTCAGTTTAAGATCCTTTACAGTGTTCATTACTGCAGAGTGAAACTGGCAAAAATTCAACATAGTGTGACATAACAGAACTGGTCAGACAAGTGCAGATAAAAGAGACAAAAGAGACTTTACTGGGGTTTGAAAAACAGGCAAAGGTCAAAACCAGGAAAACCGAATACAACAACATACAAACGAAACAAAAGACAAACCCAGGCAAACAGTCCTAAGAGAAAAAAGGCTAAAAGACAAAAATACAGAAAAATGGTTCAGAAATGGCGCTCAGTAGCTCTACCTTGCAAAAAGGTTCAGACTCCAAACAACTTACATAGTTAAAGACACAGGTGCAAAACATTTGTACTCAGGGGAAGCTGAGCAATGATAGATATAAGTGGGTGTTAAGTGATCACCAAGAGACTTCTGGGAAACTGAGTTCATGGATGAGGCAGGGCTGGTGGGATGTGTGACACATGGGATAGACTGACCTGATACATATGTTTTGGACTTGTCCAGTATTGTCCAGTTTCTGGTTGTTAATTATTAACTGTTTGTCAGGAGCTTTTAAACTAGAGATTGTACCAAATTTTGAAATACGTTTACTTGGACTGATTAACATAGATTTAAAAATTTCAAATAGAATTAAGGAGGCCTCGGCCTCGGAGGATATTGGTTAATTGGAAATCACCCTATCCACCAAAGGCCTCATAGAAAGGCATCTGTAAAATCCCATAGAACTTGGGATGCCATAATTGCATATTTTGAAAAGCTGAAATGTCTCCTCTTCCATGTGTCAGTCATTCTTTAAGTAGAATTCTAATATGTATACGGGGATCTGACCCTGACTGTTTCTTCCTAACCAAATTGTAGTCAAATCATAAAGGTATCAAGGTATGTTTACTTCCTGACCTGTTTATTATTATGTGTGTACATATGTCTGTACGTTGGTTTTGGGGGTTTTTTGTAAACCCCCTCCCCTTGCAGCTACAACAGCTTCCACACTTCTGGGAAGCTTTCTACAAGATTTTGGAGTATATCTGTGGAAATGTTTGCCCATTCATCTATTCTAGTTAATCCTAAAGGTGTTTGATGCAGCTGAGGTCAGTGCTCTGTGCAGGCAAGCTCTTCTACACCAAACTCACCCAGCCAGGCCTTTATGGACCTTGCTTTGTACACTGGGGCTCAGTCATACTGGAACAGAAAAGGTTCTTCCCCAAACTGTTCCCATAAAGTTGGAAGCATTAAATTTTGCAAAATGTCTGCTGACGCATTAAGATTTCCTTTCACTGGAACTAAGGAGCCTAGGCCAGGGGTGTCCAAACTTTTTTCAAAGAGGGCCAGATTGTACTGTGTTAAAATACCTGAGGGCAGACATATTATTCACAAATGATTCAAAATACTAAGTTTTCAAAATATCAGTGCATAGAAACTGAGCTTTCTGTGAGCTACCATGTTTCCTATGACTGTATAAAAGATGCACAAGGCTTCTTTTATTGTTGGATTGTTCATTCAGAACAGTTTGGATTGATTACATTAAATAATTAAATTGTTTAAAAGTAACAATACAACATGTCTATTGTATTAGTCATATTACTATTTAAGTGTTTACTTGTTAAAAAAATATATTTTGTGAGACAAACTAAACAAGAATCTATACATTTTTGATATTGTTAGGTCATGTTCTTTACATATCAAATAAACACAATGTAGCCACGTTTTTGTTCAACGTTAAAGGGTTAATATTTACTGAACTACTGAATTTACTCTGATAAGAAGTTAACATCTTGCCAAAATCGGCAGTTTTCAGTGTTTAATTTGAGCTTTATGTCTGTAGTCTTGACTAAATGTTGCTCACTAAATGAAGCTGCAGGTCTGGTCAGCTGCCACCATCAGGTGAAAAGAAGAACTACAACGTACTGGCTGGCGGGCCACTTATAATACACCGTAAAACAGAAGCTGGGGGCCAATTAAAATCTGTCAGTGGGCTGCATTTGGCCCTGGGGCTGGACTTTGGACATCCCTGCTCTATAGCAAGCTCGCACAGAGTTGTTTTTGAACATGTATCTTTAGACGTTCTGAAACTAATGTCTTCTATGATATTTGGAAACCTTTTCTGGTGTATGTTGGGTCAGATCTCTCAAGTATTTTAATAAGAGCATCTGTATAATTTACTGTATTGTTTTTGAGATGTGGGTAAAGCTTTAGTCAGCATAAACATTTTGTATATAAGCTGGTTTTTTTTTTCCCTCTCCCTTAATGTTATGCATGTGTGATGAATGCTTCTTATGTTCTTATGTAAATGGCTTTATTCCTTTATTTATATGAATCTCCATATTTATGCCCCTTGGATTGTGTGGCTGTCTACTTTTGTTGCTTTGATTTTGTGCACCAATTTTTAATTATTATTAATATAACCACTTTTGCTTTTTTATTTGTGTGTTCTTCTGTTTATTATCTTTTTTTTTACTCTTCTTGCTCTGTTTTTACTGTAGAGTACTTTGAGCATTTTAACATATTAAAGATGCTATATACAGTGCCTTCCACAAATATTGGCACCTCTGGTAAACAGATTCTCCAGTTATTTTAAACTTCTTAATTATTGTACTGTGATGTATTCTCTGGTCTTTCTCGTAACTGAGGGAATTTGGCCTGTGTTTCATGTCATATATATGCCCCAGTGATACAGAAAGTCATGGCTGACCATTTAAATCTTCCTAATCACTCAGGTGAACTTAAAACACATAAAATATCAAAGGAATATAATTTAGTTTGATTTCACGCTTTCTTTAGGGGTACTAATAAATGTGGCAAACATAGGATTAAAAAAATATTTTGTCATGACAAGATTAGTTTTTTTTTTTTTCATTTAATCATTATACCTTAAATAAAGTTTAAATTTTCCAAAAATAAACAGATATATAAAACATAGATATATTTCATGAAATATGAAATATGAAAAATCATGCCTGTAATAATTTTCATCATTGACACACTAGTTGTATAATTGCATGGGCATGATATGAACTTTATGTCCAGATATCAGACAGCTGTGGTAGGGGTGAGATATATTACACCAAACACCCTCCATGTGGAAGAACCAATCAGATGACCAGATGTGACAGAAACTGTTGTTGTTCCTCAGTTGAAGACAAGCCTTGTTTACAGCTTCTTGAACAGGTCACAACCTGGGAACATCTCATACCAGGAAAGCTAAAATAATCTAAAATTTTGCTCTTTATTATTAATCTCTTAAATATATTTAATTATTTTGATACTTCAGAATAGGGACATATTGTGTTCTTTTGTCTTCCCTTCCACCTCTATTTTTTTGCAGCAGCAGCTTTTTTTAAAAAATAAATTCCTTCATAAAATTTTCCAAAAATATATAGATATAAAAAATAGAGATATATAAAATATATCATTCACAAAATTAAATTAACAATACCAACATTATAAGTAAAAAAAGAAAATGTACGGTATAAGGATATTGTACACGTTTTAATTATATTAAGTTTTAATTATATTGCACATGGGTCTGGGGATGAATTCAGAGTTTGCCTCCTGTGTATGAAGTCTGACAAGGGTGGAGGGAGGAGGTTCTACTGGGAACAGTGC
This sequence comes from Colossoma macropomum, assembly GCF_904425465.1. Classification (NCBI taxonomy): domain Eukaryota; kingdom Metazoa; phylum Chordata; class Actinopteri; order Characiformes; family Serrasalmidae; genus Colossoma; species Colossoma macropomum. Next base: position 40,842 of record NW_023496008.1, on the reverse strand, counting down.
TGGTTGTACAGTCCAAAAGCAGTGGGAAGGAAGGACCTGTGATAGCCTCCTTCACACACTCAGGGTGACTCAGGGTCACTTTATTAGCCACATGCATTTCTCCAACCCTGACGTAGGATCCTAGAGGTAAGTGTGAGTGTAGAATATAATTCAGTGATCTTTGTTTATATTCCTTGATAATTCAGACATTGTAGACCGCTATAAAATATTGTTTTATTCTCTTGTATATGTGAGTGTGTGTAAATGTGTGTGTCTGTCTGTCTGACTTGCAATGGACTGGTGACCTGTCCAGGGTGTATCCTGCCCTCTGCCCGATGACTGCTGGGATAGGCTCCAGCTCCTCCCACAACCCAGAAAGATGAATTGGCTTAGAAAATGTGTGTGTGTGTGTTGTATATTGTACTGTGCATAGTGAGCAGTAACATTGTTTTCTGCTAATGTAGTTATTATATTCCACATGACTGGTAAACGTAATTGATAGGCAGTTAATGTTGCTATAAAACATTAGAGAAAACTTTTAAAAAAATGTTTTATAGTACTCTTTTCAAGAATTGGGTTATGGTTGTACCATGAGGTGGTTTACATAAATGTGTTCATTTGCACCACCTTCAACCCCCTCAAGTTCTTTGCCTCACTCAGGCAATTATTTCACATTTTGTCCAGCTGTGTATCTTTTGGCTGTACTGCATTTTTACATATCTCAGCAAGGCTTCCATCAGCAGAACTGTGACAGCTTTAATTCAGGTGCTGTTACATCTTGATGAGAAGTTAACTGCTGGAAAGGTTAGTCAGCTCTGAATATCCAGATAGTCTTTGACTATCAGGGTGTATTTGTAGACACTGTCATGAAGTGGCCAGGGAGTACCCAAAATGCCTTCATCTAGGCTAACTCTGCTCTCTGCCAAGTGGCAGAAAGTGGTGACTTTAGGGGCTGCCGGCTCTTAGGAGACAGTGGCTACCATTTGCGACCCTTCAAGGCAGACGAGAAATACAACAACGCTCATTCCAGAACTCATGCTGTCATGTAGAGGGCCATAGGGATGTGCAAGCAGCGTTTCTGGTGTCTGAGCAAGTCTGCTGGTGGCCTGCTACTGCACCTCACAAAAATGCGGTGCTGTGTTTGTGGTTACAGCACTACTGCACAACATGGCCCTGACAGCAAATGTGCAGTTGCCTTCCTTTTAACCCCACTATATTTAGCTTACTTAAACACCTCCCACTCTAGTGTTTACACCACAGAAACACCTTGGAGTGAGATAATATTGGGAGAGCATATTTTGGCATTACATTACATACACTATGTGGAGAAAAGTATTGGGACACACATTTTAATCATTAACTTCAAGTGTTTAATTCAGTCCATTCAGATGCCACCGTTGCAACAAGTCAGTTCACAAAATTTCTTCCTTCCTAGATATTCCACAATCAACTGTGAGTGGTATTATTAAAAAGTGGAAGCACTGCAACTCCATGAAGAGGCAGACCATGTAAAGTTGCACAACTAGTTCGCTGTGTGCTGAGGCGCATAGTGCATAAAAGTCATCAACGCTCTATTGATTCAATAACTGCAGAGTTCCAAACCTCCCCTAGTATTAAGATCAGCACAAAAACAGCACATCGGGAGCTTCAAGGCAAGCAGCTGTATGTGAGCCTTACATCACCAAGCACAATGCCAAGCCCATTGAACACTTCGGGATGAACAAGAACGGAGATTGTGAGCCCGGCCCAACATTAGTGTCTGACCTCACAAATGCTCTTCTGGATGAATGGGCAAACATTCCCACAGACACACTCCAAAATCTTTAAGAAAGCTTCCCAGAAGAGTGGAAGCTGTTATAACTACCAAGGGCTTACAAACCCATATAAATGCCTAAGGATTTAGAATGGAATGTCATTAAAGCTCCTGTAGGTTTAATGTGAAGGTGTCCCAATTCTTTTGTCCATACAGTGTAGCTAATGCACATATGGGTTATGGTGATACTATTTGATAAATGCAATCATACTCATAAACACAGAAATGCATTAAAAAGTACTCTTACAACTACATCACTTGACATTACATATGTTTGTACAGCAAGATTAATGCAAATTTTCAGCTTACTGACATTATCAGTGCTTATCTTCTTTTAGCTGTATCATCCGCCACTGATGATGTAGTTACTATACAACTTAAAAGTGTTTGCAAACATCTGGTCGAATTATGGTTTTAGGAAAAATCTTTGTTGCTTAATAATGGCTTGTACCATATAATTTACCAACATAGTTACCTGGTTTTGGGAAACACTTGCTTTGCAACTGCATGGTTCTAATATGAAATGTACTCCAGTATAGTTGTTTTTATCCAACAGTGTTTAGTAATGACCCACAACCCAGAACACAGAAATAATCCATGCTGGAATCAAGCATAGTGGATCCAGTGCTGGGTTGCCAAACTTACTCACCTTGTGTTATTTTAACAAAGCTCTAATAGATATTTACTTCAGAATAACAAGACTCTCAAGTTTCAAGTTTTTCACAACATAACACAACAAAGTAACTGTCTCTCCTTAATTGGTATATTTCAAATTAGAGGTTGTTAAGTGCTTTTTCTGATACTTTCTATTGTTTCTTAAACAACTGTGACTTAGATAAGGTAACGAGTCTCTGCTTAGCTGAAAAGTATAATTTGTAGGCAAAGTTTAGCAGAATAAAAATCTGCATAGTAGTGATGACTTAATACTGAATGCTAAATGTAATCAACAATGTATTTTAACACAACAGAAAAAAAGAACTGCATATAGTATAACTCTTGATAGTGCACATGGTAAAACCTGTGTTGTAATTTGTACTTAATTCACACTGTTCCAATCTGTTAAAACATTGGATCATCATTAAAATGAATGTCTGAAAAGTGAGACACTTTGAAAAAGAAACCAGAAGACTCACATGTAATGGGACAGACGGAACCAGACACTCACAAATTAGGCTAGTTTTAGGAGTTTTATTAATGAAGGGGCAAGCCAAAATAATAGTCGTAATCCAGAAAAAAAGGTCGAAAACCCTAAATCAACAACAGTGCAAAAAGACAAGGCAAAAAACAAGGTCGAAAATTAAAAAAGGCATGATCAGACACAGAAACTGGAAAATGGGAACTGGGAAATGGAGTCCGAGGCGACCGAGTCAGCTGTAGTTCCAGCTAGGGAAGCGTAACACACAACTGCTAAGTAAGAAAAAAATCCCTTGTGGTTTTTTGTGTTCTTGTCACAAACCTAATTATTTTCAGGTAAAGTTGGACAATAAAGTGGAAATGTGTTTTAAAGACCCCTGCATTCAAAAATGTTTTCTTTCTTATATACTAATATGGCTTATTATGATTATATATAGTGGTGTTTCTGTCAAATGTGTTAGTATATAGAGTTCACATTTTTTCTTTCTCATTACATCTGAAAAAAGCGGTTTGTGGCAACAGAGTGTAGCAGCTTAGTTTTGTGAGACACATACCTATCACAGTGCAATACTTTAAAATACGAGCAAATTTCAGTGTGGCAACAGGAAACTTGCATACAGCTAGAGAACATGCCTGTACTTGGACTGTGCAGTAAGCTGTTCACTAAAATCCAGAGCAATTTACAATTTGATCATTATTTACAAACATCAGTCTACAGCACGGAAGGCAACGATGCTGAGCACTACACTATACCAACTACTAATTTATATTCCACATCTATTTAATAGCCCAAGTATGATTCAGAGCATGATAAACATTCATAAAATATTTAACGATTTGTTTTATTTGTAGTTTAGATGAGTATAACTTTTCAAACTTTTCAAAATGTGTGGTTTAACTGGCTTTATGTTTTTTTATTATTACTATTAAGGTTATGGAAAAGCATTTGCAATAACCCACATTGTAAAAAATAAAATAAAATTGGGGATTACCAGGCTACCTTAAAATTTTGAGTGAATTGAACTTCAAATAGTAAGTGAATAGAACAAAAATCTGTGTTATATGCTCTGTCAACTTATTGGAAGTTCAATATCTGCTTTCTAAGAACCACAGCTGAGGCCTCCTCTCTGAATCTGCTGTCTTCTGTGTACTGTCTTTCCTTTCTCTTTTTGTTTTATTCTCTTTTCATTCTGTTCTCACTTCAGTGACTAACTACATTTTAAAGTAGTTAATAAACAAGCATGGATAGCGTTTCATTTTTTTAGTAAAAAAATATTTTAAAAGTGTTCTCTCAAAACTGTAAAAATAACTTTATTCTAAATATTGCCTTTTCATAATGTAACATGGGCTGAGTACTGATGATTTCTGTATTCTGAATACGGTTTTCCAATTCTTGTATTCCGTTCCCTTCTGACAATGTTTGCAACACTGTGTAGTGTTTTTTGGTAGCACTTTATTTTACATACAGTAAGTGACTAGTATTTAGTAGGTAATTATATAGTACGTTTATAAATTTGTAGTACTCTCACAGGTATTTTTCAGGTACTTACTTTAGTATGTGCCAGCAGTACTTAATCAGAATTTAATGGTAAATATGTACAGGGAGATTCACTCGAAAAGGCCCCAAATATTCTGTAATAACTCTCGCCAGGACGAATCAATCTGAACGAAACAACGTGCAATGTGCTCCTCAGTATATGGAGCTCTGAACAGGCTGGGATGCCCCTGCGTCGGAGCGATTAGGTAGGCGCCGGACAGCCGTTGCGACGTTTAACCTCCGTTTGCAACTTCCGAGTGTATACCCCCATACCCCTTCATGTGTCTGGCAGAAAACGGAGATCACTTCCAGCATTGCATGTAATGCAATCCATTACACATACATCAAGGTATGTAGCGTATTTTTTTGGTTCAGATTACTTCATCCTAACAGGAGTTACAACAAAATATCCGGGGCCTCATTCGAATGAATCTCCCTGTAGTATATACAAGTGTTAAATACTTGATCCAAGTTTAATGCGTTACCACAACTAATATTAGAAACACAAAGTATATTTCATATACTGAAAAGTTGCATGGTAATGGCAAGTACTACCAAACTGCTTCAGGAAGTACATGTCTATGTGAAGCTTATGCGATAGAGGTGAGTAGATTACAGGTACAGGTGACAAAGGCAGAAAAATCACAGAGTACCTACCACTGTGTACTTAGTAAGTACCTTTTTTCCAGAACACTAATTAATTCCATAGTAATTGATATGTTTACTGATAAGTTCTTTGTAATACTATGGAAACGGTATCAGGCTATAGTCAGTAACTCCGCTGTTCCAGTGCAATTCGGCACTCTGGTCCAGAGGTTTTTCCATGTCATGTGTGGGACTGTTTAAGATATGTCAGTGGTCTGCTAACTTCTGCAGCTTGACTCCTCTGCTGTGCTGTTTGCTCCTCTACTTTTGGATTCTTCCATGTTTTGTAAATATACTGTAATTCCAGTTACTTGTGTATTGTAGTGAACTGCTTTAGTACAATACGTTTCCATTTTTTCTTTAATTCTGTGTGTTGTTTTTTACTTCATTCATTCATATTTCACACTAAAACATAGACACCACTTACCACTTGCTGTGCTTTAACCCAGATCAGAACTACAGCATTATGAATAGTTATTTGAACATTATGCGTGGTTATGCTCTCAATAAGACAAGAAAATACATAGTTTCCATGTAATTACTACGCATGAAGTTGCACTTTATTTTATGGTCCTGTTTGCATCATATTACGGAGAAATTACCAGTATGTACGTTGTAGTATGTGTGGTCTATTTCTGATATGACAATAGGAGAAAAGGTACTTACAGTTTAATTACTGTGTACAAAGTTACATTATCTTACAATCCTTTTTCCACAGTATTACCACAGTATTACAGAGAATTACCAGTAAATATACCAAATAATATGGAATGAATTACTGTACTGTAATAAAGGTTCCTACTCTGTCTCGCTGTGTACTTCTGTGTCACTTATGCATGTACGTACTGAAATGCTGAATCACTAAAATATACCTTGTATTTCTTACATTAGTTACTGTGTATGTACATATTGAACTGAAATTGTGCACAAAAAAATACTTGTAAGTAATACGTGTATTACATATTCACCTATTAAATTATTGTATGTACTGTTGTGCATACCTGATACTTCATATTGTTACTAAGTGTGTGCAAAGTATGTACCAGAAATTACTGGTAAGTACCACATATTTACCTACTACATACAAGTTAGTTACCATACTGTAAAATAAAGTGCTACCTGCTTTTTCCTACATAATTAAATCTTTAATAATGATGGAAAATCATACATAGTAAAGGTGTTGTTTTAAGCTTCCCAAGACAACAAAAGGAACGTTTCCATAAACACATCATTAAACAGAAATGCATTATAAAGACAATGAAGCTGAATGAAAGTATCCAAACACTCAACTAGATTAAAGATAGAGAAAGAGACCAAAGTTTTAAAAAAATGTCAAGAAAATGAGTCATTATTTTGAACTAATGTATCCAGAATCAGAGATGGATGAAAGACTTTTTTCTCCCATCTGGCATAAATGAGTTTTTATACAAAAAGCACACGTGCCAAACGGGGTAAGAATTGCACTTGAAGTTCTTAGTATACAGTCATATGAAGAAGTACACACACAGGAGGTAATGGCATATGAAAATGTTATCCAAACAAACAGAAGGGTAGAAAATATACAGGACATTGGTTAGGAAAGAAATTTTTTTTTAGCATCATAATCGATTAAACTGGTAATTTCTAATATCTTTAGCTTTTAAGAATTATCATGTTGTATCATAATCATGACTAACATTTAGCTTTATAGAATGACACATGATTTTTCCTGTTCCTGCCTCCTATTATTTTCCTCCTGCCATTGTCTCTCTCTCCTCTTAATCTCCTCCTGCCATTCTCTCTCTCTCCTCTTATCTTCTTCCTGCCATTCTCTTTCTCTCCTCTTATTCTCCTCCTGTCGTTCTGTCTCTCTCCTCTTATTCTCCTCCTGCCATTTCCTCTCTCTCTCCTTTCTCCTCTTATTTTCCTCCTGCCGCTCTCTCTCTCTCCTCTTATTCTCCTCCTGTCGTTCTCTCTCTCTCTCCTCTCTCCTATTACTCTCCTCCTGCCACTCTCTCTCTCTCCTCTTATTCTCCTCCTGCCGTTCTCTCTCTCTTTCCTCTCTCCTCTTAATCTCCTCCTGCCGTTCTCTCTCTCTCTCCTCCCTCCTCTTATTCTCCTCCTGCCATTCTCTCTCTCTCCTCTTGTTCTCCTCCTCCCGTTCCCTCTCTCTTCTCTTATTCTCCTCCTGCCATTCTCTCTCTCTCCTCTTGTTCTCCTCCTCCCGTTCTCTCTCTCTCCTCTTGTTCTCCTCCTGCCATTCTCTCTCCATCTCCTCTATAATTTTCTGCAGTTTTTTAATTTCTTCTTCTCTTCTTTCATCATCTTCATGTTTTCTTTTCTCCCACAGTTCCCTCCTCATTTGCTCCAATTCTTCCTGCTGTTTTTTCCTCTCAGTCTCCATTAAATCTTTCATTTCCTCGTACTCTCTCTCTCTTCTCTCACTTTCTTTTCTCACTGCTTCCATCCATTGATGTTTCTCTTCTTCTCTTCTGTGTCTTTCATAATCTATCTCCTTTTCAAATTTCTCTCTCGTTCTTTTCTGTTCTTCTTGTTTTGCTCTGAGCTCTTCTGTGTGTCTCTGTTTTCTTAAATGATCTTCTTCCTCTCGTTCCTTCAGCTGTCTTTTCTTCTCTTCTTCCCATTCCTTCTGCTTTTGCTTTAGGTCCTCTCGAATCTCTTTTCTCTCATGTTCAGCCTCTTTTATTTTTCTCTCCCAACGCTGCCTCTCTTCTTCTTCTTCTTTTCTCCTTCTGTGCTCCTCTGAAGCTCTCCTTTGAAGCTCTTCCTTTTGTGTCCTTATCAGCTCCTCCATAGTGTGCTTTTGCTCATTTCTGAGTTTCTCTACGTCTTGTTTATATCTCTCTTCCCTCTTTTTATCTTCTTCATCCCTTTCATTTAGCTGTTTTTCAAATGTAACTCTCTGCTTGTTATTCTTTATTTCTACCTCTTTCAGTATCTGGTGCCATTTCTCCGTTTGTTTTTTTTTATCCTCTGACGTTGCCTTGTCATCCGTCTCCCTTTTCTCCTTCTCTATTTCATTTTTTTCCTCAAACTCTTTTTGGAGAGCTTCCAACTTTTCTCTGAACTTTCTCTCCATTTGCTGTTTTTCTTCACCACCCTTGATTTTTTCTTCCTCCAGTCTCTTCTTCATCTCTTTCATTATGCTGATGTATTGGGCTTCCATTTTCTCCTTTTCAGCTTTAATCTCTTTCTCTCTTTCTTTCAGAATTTCTTCCATTTTCTCCTTTTCAGCTTTAATCTCTTTCTCTCTTTCTTTCAAAATTTCTTCCATTTTCTTTTTGATGGAGATTTCTGACTCTTGAAACATGTTGTTTGTAAAGTATTGGTCTGTGTATGATTTTACCATTGTTTGAATCTGTCTTAAAAGCTCAGAAACTTGAGTGTGGTCTTCTCTTTCTCTGTTATTGAACACTACAAACCTATTTCCACAGTCTCTGAGCAGTTTCTTGATTTGTTCATTTTTACATTCCTCTATGTATTGACTTATTGGCTGATTTCCCAGCTCATCTCCTCCAGTGAACAGCACTATGCTGAACATTGCAGCCTTTGGACCAAAGACCGTTTTTATCAGATGTAAAGGGTCTAATTCTTCTTGGGTAATTCTTCCCAAACTCGTTACAATGAGAAAAGCATGAGGTCCAGGTGCTGACATTGAGATGCATTTCACAATTTCTTCTGGTATTTCTTCATTTGACTGTGCGGTGTCAAACAGTCCTGGAGTGTCAACAACAGTGACTGACTTCCCCTGAACTTCACCAACTCTTTTGTTGCAAACCTTTGTCACAGAATCCAAACTAGCTTCACTCACAAATTCATCTCTTCCCAGGATAGTGTTTCCTGTTGCACTCTTTCCACTTCCTGTTCTTCCAATGAGTATCATCCTCAAGCACCTCAAATCCAGTAGTTCGTCTTCATATCCTAAAAATGACATTAGCAGAAGATATATGTAACTGTATATTTAATGTACAGTCAGGTCCATAAATATTTGGACATTTTAAAAAAAGTTACTTTAAATGTCTACCACAGCATATTAGACTTCAAATTTAATAATAAATATGAGTGCAGAATGCAGACTTTCAGCTTTAATATCAGGTTATTGGTATTCAAATCGGGGGAACGGTGTGGTAACACCATATAACAATTTTCATACATAGCTCCCACTATTTATAGTGGCACAAGAGTAATTGGACAATAGGCTACTCGTCCGTTCTGTGGCCAGATGCTCCTTCATTATTTTACTCACAAGTAAGCAGACAAAAGGTCTAGATTTGATTTCAAGTGTGGCATTTTTATTTATAATCTGTTGTTGTTAACTCTCAATATGAAGTCCAAAAAACTGTCACTGCCAGAGAGCAAGCCATCATTCGGCTGAAAAATCTGAACAAACCCATCAGAGAAATAGCAAAAACACAAGGTGTGGCCAAATCAACATTTGGTACATTAGAGACAATATGTCTTTGAGGTCTGCTGTTTTGTTTGTTGATAAAAAAAAAATATGGGGAGTAACTTTGATAAATTATTGGGAAAGAGGGAGCAGTATGGCATGCGCATGTTCCCTGGGCCCCAGTGATGGCCACGTGAGCCAGCAGGAAGGCGGGACTCGAATCCCGAACCTCGCTGAGGGACGTGAATGTTGGCGGGAGGAGGACGTCAGCCACCAGAAAAGGGGAGGACGACGATGACGGCCACGAGCGGCACGAAGGGTCCTATTCCGCAGTGAGCCCGCTTCACTTCACCTCATGTTTGATCCAGGCGGCCAAGCAGCTGAGCGGGGGGGCAGTAATGGGGAGGTGGAGCAATGAGCTCTGCTTCCCTCTCGGCTCAGGTGCTCAGGATCTGGCTGGCAGTGTGAGCGCCTTTTAAAAAGAGCAGAGAGGGAACAGAGAGAGAGAGAGGGACAAGCAGCAGCAGCAGCAGCAGCAGGGGCTTGAGTGAGAAAAGGACTAAAAAGTCTTGTTTTAAGCCACTAAAAAGTGTCCAGCCTAGGTTTGGTTTTGTTTGCTTTGTGTTGTAAGTTTGGTGTGAAAATTAAAGTAATCGCTGCAAATGTTTCTCCTGCCTTCAGCGTCCTCCTTGAGCCTGGGGTAGCGCATGCTGTGCTACAAGCAGTAACTAGTTTTACTAGTTACACTAAAGCTAAGACTTTAACCCAGTACACCCAGGGATGAATTTGCTTATTTTTTGGTATTTTGGTCAAATAAAATTACAACTGCAAAGCATTCACATGAGATATTTGCTCATGTTATTTTCAGGAGACCCTAGATCAGATATGTCATGATTTGATATGTAAATACAAACAGATTATTGATATCTTAATAAATGTAGGCATTTTTGAATATTAAAAATGTATTTTGTGCCTCTTGAATTTTTGAAAGATATTTCAGAATCTTTTCAGAATTATAGATTAGAGTGTACATGAGCTGAAAAAAAAACAATCAATTTGATGATGGTTTATTCTATTGCTTATTACTGAGTAAAAGTAATGATTTGCATAAGACGATCATATTTTTATTGGTTTCCTCTCCTCTTGGATTCATGCTGAGTGCTAAAACTCTAATAGAAAGCAAGGCAGGCCTTGGAATATTTCTCACAGGGCCAAGTACTTGGAGACAGACTTTACACCATGAGGGGCATTTTTTACACTTAACCCACCTTGAGTTTTTGTTGCCAAAAATCTCGTTTGTTCCATCTATCCATAGAACACAGTTCTAGTAGCGTCTAGGGAACTCCAGGTGACAACATTTAGATCAAAGAAAAGGCTGTCTTCTGGCATACCTTGCAAATAGTTTGTTGACATGGACGTGGCATCTAATTGTAGCTTTGGCAACCTCCAAAATGCTACCATCTTCTGAAAATCTCCAACAATTTTGTCTCATTTCATTTGTGTCATTTGTAATCTTCCACACACTGATGAATGACTAAGGGAATTTGTCCTGTCATATTTATACATTTTTTTCTTTTTTTGAGTTTCTATGTTTGTTTTCTTAGACGTCCATTATAGGTTAGCTTCCTCTCATATTTTTATTGCGAGATTGCATGACACAAAGACATTTTTCATTACCTTTTTTACCCAACATTGGCTGTATATTAATAATTTCACTAAAAACAAGAAATGATTGTTTGAAATAAGGGGAAAATCATGATTTTTTTATTTTTTGCCAAACCACTAATACTAATGTTTTTGGTTGGACTATAAAGGAAGTGCATGAATATGCAGCACTTAAATCCAATATGGACCTTGCTGACTTCATCTAAAAAGTGCCCACCTTCTAATTGGATCTTTGCCTTTAATTCCGGGGTTTTCTTCTCCATTTCACTCAGCTCTTTTCTTTGAGTATCTTTTAGAGTTTGGATTTTTTCCTCTTGCGCTTTTATGTACATGTGCAGAGAATATGGCTTTGTTTTCATTGTTTTCTCAATTTCATCCAACAGCTCTGGAACTTGTTTGGGATTTTTTCCCACTTTCAATTCCAGTATTCTGTACTTTTGTCCATAAATGGCAAAAGGGGATTTTGTTTCCTTGATATGTTCTACAACATCCATCGCAGCATTCTCCATGGTAAAAAGAATTATTAAATGATCACTGACTTTGGAGCTAAATATTCTCAGGATCTTTTCTATTTCTCCATTGTCTTCATCAGTGACTTGGCCCTCAGGAATGATGAGGAGAAAAGCATGAACTCCAGAATCACAAAGAGAGACACACTGAAGAGTCTCCTGCATAACTTTCTCTTCTGACAGCTGAGTGTTGTAGAGAGCTGGCATCTCCACCAGAGTGATCAGACGTCCAAATACTTCTCCCTCCCGCTTCACACACACTGAACTGGGCTCTGGACTTTGCTCTCTCTGACCAAGTATAAGATCTGATATGGGGGACTTCAACACTCTGTTACTCCCACACAGAACCAAGTTCAGCCTTTGAGACACTGAAAGAGAAACAAAATGACATTGTGGGTCTAGTTTAAAGGTAGGGAAACCTACAGCAAGATATAAAAACAAGCAAAACGTCAACACTTTCCTCTAAACACTATTCTTTGATTTTGACACAGTGCAGATTTGTTAAACATTTTGTGTAAAACTACATAAATACATACTGTAGAGTTTGGAGAGCACTAGCACTCTGTTCCGTTAAACTAAAGCCATCCAAACCTGAACTTAGTTAACACAACATTTTTCAGGTTTTCAAGCAAAATTTTAAACACTTTATTTTACAGCGATGTTATTACGATGTAAGAAACAATGCAACTACAATGAAATACCTGCACATAAAGGGTAGTTTAGGGTAGATTTTGTGGCTATATTTTAACATTACAATGTATGTGAGGTATATATGTTACACAAGTTGAAGTTTTCTTACACCCTCACCTAAGTTCAGCAATACTTTACCTACATATACTTGCAGCTTTCATGGCATATTCAGAAATGGTATAGTAACAATCTATTACAATTTCATAATCATTTCAGAACATTCATGGTCAGGAAATGGTGCTGGAAATTTTCTCAAATGCTCACACATTTCAGGAAACACATCTCAGTCACACACATTATCAAAACTCTACACTCCCATGTGAAGAGACAAATGAACATTGTCCCAAAATGAAATATTCACATCACATATCCAGACACACTGAAATTCAGTACATAAAAACAGTAAATACAGAAAAAGTGCCCCCATACAAATGAAAGTTCTGTTAACTTGGGCCACTTGTGGCTTACCATGAAAACATCTCCCTTCTGATGCAAAAGTGCTGGGTTTGAATTCTGTTTGAGCTGTCATTGCAAAAGTCACCAAATGTAACTAACTTGGAATATAAATATGGAATTACGCATTGAAAAATCTTCAAAATGTAACTCTCAATAACAGATGGCAATAATAAAATAATGGAAAGTTGGGAACAAGTTACTACAATGGTGCTTGGCTCCTTATTGCCCCCTCCAGTAAATCACCACAAAAAGAACTCCATGTGTGGCTCACCATGAAATCATTGCCCTTCTGAACTGAGGGTGTTGGGTTTGAATCCCATCTGAGCTGTCGGTGCATGTCAACAACATGAGGCTTGTATCCTGATGATGTTGAAATGTAATGATTATCAACAAATTATTGTTTGTAAACACATACACAATATTGCCAAAAGTATTCGCTCGTCTACCTTCACACACATATGAACTTGAGTGACATCCCATTCTTAATCCATAGGGTTTAATATGATGTCTGCCCACCCTTTGCAGCTATAACAGCTTCAACTCTTCTGGAAAGGCTTTCCACAAGGGTTAGGAGTGTGTTTATGGGAATTTTTGACCTTCTTCCAGAAGAGCATTTGTGAGGTCAGACACTGATGCTGGACGAGAAGGCCTGGCTCACACTCTCCGCTCTAATTCATCCCAAGGGTGTCCTATCGGGTTGAGGTCAGGACAGGAGGAAATTTCACGACTGGACTTGTTACACAGGTGGCATCCTATCACGATACCATGCTGGAATTCACTGAGCTCCTGAGAGCGACCTGTGGCCATGGAATTGATTGGAACACCTGAATTCAATGATTTGGATGGGTGAGTGAATACTTTTGGCAATATAATGTAGGTTTCATTGGGTTGACAGTGCTTGTACAAGGAGTGTTTTTGGCTTTGACAAATGTTAAACATGACAGAATTTCACCTTTAAACCTACTTTTTTTTCTTTTCTTTTTTTTTTTTAAATCTGGTTTGTTCCTCTAGTCTAAGTGATGTTGGTATTTTTGGTTTCTAGGCTGGCATACATGGTCATGTGCCTATTAAAAGTTTCAAGTTTCCAAATATAAAAAACACTATCAGAGCCTTAAATCAACTAACCATCAGTCTTTATCTACCTCTCTATGAGCTTCCTTTGTCTTTTGCCTACTTGAAAGTGTGCACCCCCCTCTCATTCCTCTCCTCAGATAATTTCTGAGTTCTGAGTCATGTAAGCAGCAGGCCATTTTATTTGAGTGGCTTTCTAAAAAATTTGGCCTTGCTGGCTTTCCATTGTCTATAATGATACAAGTCTGTCTATAATAATAGTAAAAATAGTCTGCTGTCAGTGCTGACCATTCATGTAACATCTCCTCCATAGTCAACATTTTTGAATGTTTAAAATATATATATATATATATATATATATATATATTCTAAACTCACAAACCATCTGACACTGTTCTTCAGGGATTTCTTACTGGACCCTCTGTTCACCCTATTACTGATTTTATCCTGACCAGACATCTGGCCAATCAGCCATCTCAGAGTTAATTAAAATATGTAACTCTACAACACGCCAGCTAGATCCTTTTGCCATTTGGCTGCTTTAAAAATGTCTGGCAATATCTCTCCTCCCATGTCTTCCTTGATGAGTCCCCTGCTCCTAGAATTATGCCATTATATCTAAAAACTAATCTAAATGACTACCAACTAATATCTATCTTCCATATTTAGTGTTGGGAAAAGACTGCCTCTGAATTACAGCTCCACATAGCTACAGATAATTTATTTTAATATTTCCAGTCTGGTTTCCATTCTTTCGGCAGTGCTGAGACTGCTTAGGACATTTTAGTTTCTTCATATTTTGAGGTACTTAGCTCTTGGCCCCAGCTCTACTTTTGATACAGTCTGTCATTATACACTTACTGCTTGCTTCTTTGCTATTGGTATTTCAGGTGTCATTCTTTCCTGGTTTATATCTCACAGACAACAGTTTATTACGATTCAGCAACACAAATCCCCCACAGTTTCCCAAGGGCGCTGTCAGGTGTATTACCTGCCTTTGTCACCAGTGGTTAGCCTCACCTGAGTACTGACTTGCTTCCTAGTGACATCTTGACCTCTCTTACCTGCAGCTCATTAACCTTCCTGTATAAGGATCTTCACTCACACTGGATCTTTGCGAAGTATTGCCAGTTCATCTGCGTACCAAGCCTTGTTTCTTCATCTGTTGGATTTCCTGGACCCTTTTCTGAACTCTTTGACTCTGTTTTTTGAACTCCATTTGTTACCTTTGCTGTGTTGTGATCTATTCTGCTTTTTGTGAATTTTGATACTCTATTTTGAGTAAATGGGAATTATGGATTCAAACCCATCTGGAGACTCTTCATTACAGAATACTTTGCCTACCCAGAATCCAAAAGACCATTTAATCTCCGTGCTGCTTTTTTGGCTCAAGGCCAACTATTGGGCCCTCACGCACAACAACTATTGCACCTCACAAATACCCTTGACAAATTGCTTGATTTGGTTCGTAACCCTCAGGTTCCAGCTCCTCTGTCTGCTCAAGCCCCCCAGCATGCTCAAGTCTCCCCACAGTCTCCAGTACAGCTTTCCCCATCTCCCTCTGACTCTTCACTCCCTTCTGTTAAGCCAGCCCTTCCTGATAAATACAACGGTTCCCCTGGTCTGTGTAAGGGATTTTTAATGCAGTGCTTGATTGATTTTTCTCATGCCTCTGCTGCTTTTCCCACTAATTCATCCAAGATAGCTTTTGTCATGTCCCTGCTCACTGGTAAAGCTCTCTCCTGGGCTATGGCTACGTGGCAAGCTTAAGTACCCGATTCCTCCACATACGCAAACATCGAACGTGTGTTCCGGGAGGTTTTTGATCACCCAGTTAGCAATAGAGATCCTGGAGAGCTTTTACTATCCTTCAAACAATGGAACAAGACAGCAGCTGAGCACGCTTTGCACTTCTGAACACTCGCTGCTAAAGCCGGATGGGCCAAGAAATCTTTGAAAGCAGTTTACCACCGTAGCCTTAAGGAAGCCCTACAAGCAGATTTGGCATGCAGGGACAGTGACAATAGCCTTTTGGATTTCATACAATTATCCATCACTTTGGACAGTCTCTTTCATTCCAGGCACTGTCCTGCCACTAGCTCCTCTGCTATCCGTTCTGTGGTTCAGTCTACCTCTGCGCCCATGGAGATTGGTCATGTGCAGCTTATCCCAGAAGAACGGCTAAGGTGCATGCGTAAGCGTCCTTGCTTTTACTGTGGCCAGCAAGGAGGTGACTGCCCCAGGTGACTGCCCCACTCTCAAGAACCCCAAATGTGTGAGTGAGACCATATATTCTCCTATTGAAAGTTGCAAGTTCACTCTACCTGTAACACTAATTTGGGTTTCTCAACGTCTTTCTCTCCCAGCACTGATTGACTCTGGAGCTGCCAGAAACTTTATCGACCAAGACATTGCTGCCAAACTTCACTTTCCCCTCCACAAAATAAAATCACCTCTGACCGTTAAAGGATGGGGAACCCCTTGGTTCTGGTCAGATTATAGCTGCCACTCCTTCTTTAACCGTCATCACAGGACTCTTGCACTCTGAGAGCTTGTCACTATTAGCCATTCCCTCTCTTGAAAATCCCATTGTTCTTGGGTTCCCCTGGCTATCCACTCACTACCCCACAATATCCTGGTCCAGCAGAGAATTAGAGAAATGGAGTTCATTCTGCTTTTCCCGCTGTATGACTTTGCCATGTTTAACAACTTCTATTGAAAGTCCTGATACTGAAATTCAAGTGCCACTACCCGTTGAATATACCGAGTTCTCTTCAGTTTTCAGTAAAACTAAGGCTGCAGCCCTTCCCCCTCACAGAGATATACAGTATTTTCACATATAATTTGTTTTAAAAGAACCGAACCGAGTTCTGTTAAAGTGAACCTGGAAGGGAACCAACTGCAAGTGACCTCAGTTCTTTTTGTGTTCACAATGTAAGTGAACTCTAAAGAGGACTCAGCCAACAACTCCATTAGAACTCGGACCCCTTTCACAGCATTCACGGTGTGCACAACGCCAAGTGGGCTGCGTTCTCTGATAAATCATCTGATCGCTTTAATAAGTCAGCGCTGCTGTCTGTCTCAGATCACGGACTGACTTTATCCTGAGTAGAACCTTATAATGATCCTTGGTCTGTTTTACCTGCTAAAGTGTAGACTGTGGCTGTGTGTACGGCGAGCCTCGAGGTCTTCAGCATAAAGCAAAGCTGAAGCGGACTGAGGGTGTTTTGTTTACACAATGCACAAATTAATCGAACCACAAAACGAACTACAAACGAACCGAACTGAGACCACCTCTCGAGGTGATCTCGGTTCGGTTCGTTTTTGTTGCCATATAGGGGGGTCTGAGTTCGTTTGGCGTGTTCACATATGCAAAAGAAACCATGACTCAGCAATCTGAGTCCACTTCAGACGCTGAAACGGCCCAAGTGTGAAAACGCCCATAGACTGTGCCATTGACCTTTTTCCTGGTACCATGCCCCCTAAGAGTCAAATTTACCCCCTGTCTGTTCCAGAGACTCAAGCCATGGAAGAATATGTAGAGGAAGCTCGAAAATTAGGCTACATGTGCCCTTCTATCTCTCTCACCACAGTGGGTTTCTGCTTTGTTGAAAAAAAGGATGGAGGATTAAGGCCATGTATAGACTGTCGAGGGCTCAATGCAATAACAGTGAAATACTGCTACCCCTTACCTTTTGTCCTGTCTGCCACTGAACAGCTCAAAAGAGCCACCGTATTCACCAAGTTGGACCTTCGAAGCGCTTACAATTTGATACATATCAAGCCAGGTGATAAATGGAAAACAGCTTTTAGTGCAACAACTGGCCATTATGAGTATCAGGTGGTCCTGTACAGCCTGGCAAATGCCCTGGCTGTATTTCAATCTTTCATCAATGATGTGTTCAGAGACATGCTCAAAAAGTGGGTAATAGTCTATATTGATAACATTCTGGTTTACTCTCCCTCACTCTCTGAACACATAACTCATGTCAAGATGGTGCTACAACACCTCCAAAGGAACAGCCTGTATGTCAAATTGGAAAAGTGTGAGTTGCATAAGCATGTGGTTTCATTTCTGGGGTATGTCATCAGCGCACAAGGGGTTAAAATAGATGAATCAAAACTGAAGGTAGGAGCTGTTCCCTCCTAAAGTCATGGTAACCCTGCTAAACTCCACCCTGTGCATTCTATTCCAGGACGCTTAATCCTGCTGAGCGAAATTATGATGTAGGCGATCGTGAATTGTTGGCTGTCAAAATGGCTTTGGAGGAATGGAGGCACAGGCTCGAGGGCGCTGCCCACCCTTTCACCATTCTAATGGATCACAGAAACTTGGAATACATTAAATAAGCTAAACGTCTGAATCCGTGCCAGGCTCGATGGGCATTGTTTTTCATGCGCAGAGTCTTCATTACAGGCCATTGCATCAATATAGGTTTCGGAATCAATACAGATTATTGCTCATAGCCTTCAAACCCATCCACGGACTTGCCCCTCCATATATTGCTGAACTTATTCATCTTTATATCCCAGCCCATATACTTAGGTCCTCACATACTGCTCTACTCAGGATGCCCTATGTTGAATTTTCCACAGCAAATGGCATTTTTTTGTTGTTACTGTTGTTTGCTTGGTATTGGTTCATTTGTGGATTTTGTCAAATGACCTTGAGGTTAAGAAAAGCACTACACAAATAAAGCATACTAACAACAACAACAACAACAACGACAATTAGTATTATTTTTCAAAGCCATGAATAAACAATTCAACAAAAACTACTACTTAGTTGTCAAACCTTTACTCACATTTTTCTGTGAATTTCTGTGCTTCTGTGAACTTCTGTGGTTCATGTTTTAGTGACATTGTTTTTTTCCTCTTCACTGTTTGTTTATGTTGTTTCTGTTCTCTTGCTGGTGGATCATCCTCTTTTATCTCCCACTTCAGGTGAGTACCTTCATTCTCTTCAACTATATTGTTCATCATCTCCACAAGAGCAGAATGACTGCATTCACTGCCAAACTCAAAATGCCTGTTGCTGAAGTCTGTAATAACCTGAGAAACACTCTCTTCAATTTGATCTGCAGCCACCTCAGTGTCTAATGGCAGCCTATGTGTTGTTAGCACCAGAGTGTATTTTTGGGCCTCCCCTGATAAATGTTTGAGGATTACATGCACTTGGTTTCTGTCTGTCTCATTGAAGTCATCTGGCTGTAGGACTAGCATTGTCACATGAGGTCCAGGAGCACACAGAGACATGCACTCTTTTAATCTCTGAGTCAGGTCCATTTCAGAGACGGGAGGGCTAAACAGGTGAGGTGTGTTGATGAGGGTGATGTATCTTCCCTCCACATTTCCGCTGGCCCTCTCACTGTGCTGCTCTACTGAAGGAGGTGGTCCTTCAGTATCAAACACGTCTCTGCCCAGGATGAAGTTTCCCACTCTGCTGATCTCTGAGCTTTTCTTTCCAAACAGAACAATCCTGTGTTCTGAAAAAAGGGAAAAATTCTCAAACAAATTTCTTACAAGTTATAGAGCCAGTGTGATGCATCAATATTTAGTTTTTATATAGTGCTACTGACAAACATGATATACAAAGACATTACATTAATAACTACCCAGTGATATACCTGATTTACTTACTTACTTAAAATACTATCTTTGAAATAATTTTTTCTTTCACAATTTGTAATTCGTAGTATAGCACCATACTGTAATTTAGTTCAGTATAGTTTTCGCATTTGCTAAGAAGCATTTTCAGTACTGAGTACTCTTTTTCAAAACTTACAGTAGATAATGTACAGCAGGGGTGCACAACTGCACAATGTGAAGTCTTGCATTACTTAGTTTCTATTATTTAATTTGTTCAAAATGTATCATTTTGTTTTTTTTTTTAATTCACAAGTAATGAATTGCAAAGTAATTCACTGAAAAAAATTGTGCAATGTTTTTATAGCTGCAGAACATTTTGAGTATAAAATTAACTGTAGTGCCATGCTCCATCTTGCTGCAGAGACAAATGTAAAGACTTTTGAAGAAGTGAACTTTGCATTGCAAAATGCTTCATAGCAGTTTTAAATAAAAAAAAGTAAAGACTGTCTTGAATTTACCATCATGTTACCCAGAATAATTACAAAGCACTTTAGAGTTTGAAATGGTTTATCTAGATAATCTAAATAAAGGGCTTCCAAATACAGATTTATCATACTTTTTTCAGCTGTAAAACCTTTTGTTTAGGATTCATTCCTCCACCTTTTTCAGCGTGGCCTCTTCCAGGTGCTGCAGAGTGCTTCTCTGCTGTTGATTCAACTTCAAGCGATTGGTCAATTTCACTAGTCAGGTGGTCTCCTCCATTCTGCTTCACCATCTCTTCTATCTTCTCCAAAAGCTGAAGAACCTGATGATTGTCAACTTCAGATATGTTTTCAAATACGTGCTGTCTCACATTACAGTCACTAACAAACAGAGACAAGTAGAAACTCAAACCATGGTCTTCACCTATAGTTAACAGTACAGAGTATTGAAGAGCCAGTGTGCTGTACATTCTCAGTATATTTTTGGTTCTGATCTGATCTTGCTTTGTGAAGTTATCCGACTGCAGCACCAGTAAAAACGCATGAGGTCCTGGAGCACACAGAGGCACACACTCTTTCACTCTTTCAGTCAGATCTGCTACAGAGATTTGAGGATCAAACAGGTGAGGTGTGTTAATGAGGGTGATGTATCTTCCCCCCACATTTCCGCTGGCCCTCTCACTGTGCTGCTGTCCTGAAGGAGGAGGTGCTTCAGTATCAAATGCGTCTCTACCCAGGATGACGTTTCCCACTTTGCTGATCTCTGAGCTGTTCTTCCCCAGCAGAACAAGCCTCAGTTCAGGCACTAGACAACAGTGTAAAATATGTTAGGTGTTAATGTACTACTGTCTCAGCACCACTATAGTACACTCCTGCAGAATTTGTTTCCTTTATATTTGTATTTCTTTTCTGTTGCTATCTTTTTGATGGAAAGGACAGGATTTTTTTCCCCTAAGGTCATTACATTACTCTCTTGCAGTTATTTTTACAAACATGTGTGTCCAGTGTAAGAACACTGCACATTTCAGCAGCCACTTTACATTGTTTGTTTGTTTTGTGTTACTGTTACTGGTTGTTTGTTTACTTATAATCTTAATAGCTTTGCTTATTTCTTATGCATTTCTGCATATTTTTGTAGCAATTCTTGCAAACGCTTTTTTGAAGTGCTGGATCTCAGGATGTCATAAGCTGTGTTATTATCTAATGCTTTTATTTTTCTGTTTGTGTAAAGCACATTGATTTGCCACTGTGTATGATGGATGCTGTACAAATAAGCCTGCCTTCACTTGCCTTACTGTGGTATGTTTGTGATTTATTGTTAACTTTCCCCAGTAGTCCCCAACAGAGAACCAGGAAGAGAGTAGGAGACCAGAAGTTCGGACAGCCCAGGGAATTGGCCATTTTCTATCATGTTTCATTGTCAAAATCATTCACTGGAACTTTCATTCCCTGACATGAATATAACACGCTAGCGTAACTCAGTGTAAAACCATATTATTATTATTATTATTATTATTATTACCATTATTCTGCTGCTACACTGCAATTTTCCTAAAAATGTGTGAGTGTTCGTGCTAAGGGGTTGGTTACTAAATCGTTCATGATACCTGTAACTATTTACTGCCAGAATTCTCTTATTTTGCCAGCCTTGATTGACTCAGGAGCCGAGGCAAATTTCATCCACGCCAAGGTGGTATCCCAGCTACAAATCCCTGTGGAACCTCTTCAAACTCCTCTTAAAGTGTCAGAGCTGGATGTAGAACTGGTTGGCACGGGACCCATTACTCAAGTCACTCACCTTGTTGAACTACAAACCAGCTCTCATTCTCAGCACTGCACTAACACTGACGTGGTGGTAGTGTGTTAGTGTGTGTTGTGCTGATGGGAAATGAGTGGATCATGACACAGCACCACCACCACATCAGTGTTACTGCAGTGCTGACAATGATCCACCACCCAAATTTTACCTGCTCTGTGAGGGTCCATGGGGGTCCTGACCACTGAAGACCAGGGTAAAAGGGGGCTAACAAAGTATGCAGAGAATTAAATATTCATGGAACAATTATGAACAAACTGTCATGCTTCCTGTCGACACACCTTGTAGTACTCCTCACTCCATTTCAGCAGCCGACTCTGTCAAGTCCATAAATTACAACTCCCAGGGTCCCACAGGAGATCACATGACACATACTCGTACTGCCTCCACCAGTTACAATCCACTTCCTGGCTCCAAGTCACCTGATTACTTACTGTTTGCACTTTATAAAGTATTAGTAAAGCTAATGATTTATGAGTGGTCTAATATAATGTAATGATGTCAGTACAGAATGGTGGAGTTGTTAGTAATAGAACAACAGAAGACCATATTAATTCCTCATGATTAATGCATTAAATCTTCATAAGTAGACCTAAGTTGGGGTCATTCCAAAGTTACACAGAAGCATTAGTCTACATCATTACAGAGGTTTTAATCTTGAATATTTATTTTATCTAAATTGCTAGATTTAAATCACTTACCAAAGACACTAGAATGATGAACTGGAGAAAGAAAAATCACTGAATACTCAGCATACCTTCTTGAACAACTAACAGGAATAATGTGTTATTACTAATAATTCATCATTAGCTTTGATGAATGGTATTAGCTAGTAGTTCATACATAAAGGACAAAACAGCTGTAATTTATAGCCATGGGTATTCAATTTATGACTGAATATCTGCAAAATGTGGATATAATACATTTATCAGATAGATTTAGACTTAGATTTAGATTTAGATTTACACACTTTAGCAAATAAGCGAACATAAGACACAGAAACTGCTAGGCTAATGCTGACATCTTTCAAAACAAAATACAGTGCTTCCTGGTGAACATAAGAAAAACAGTCTGTAGAAAAAAACATTCTTTTTTGCTTATCCTTTTGATCCTTTATTCAAAATATTAACAAAAATCTAATGTTCATTATTACAATGATTGAAGAAAAAAAGAACTAAACATTTTTCCCAAATCTGTGTGCCACAATTGTTGGCAGTCCTTCATTTAATATTTCATGCAGCCTCTCACTGCATAGATAACAGCTCTGAGTCTTCTATAATGCTTAATAAGTCTGGAGAACACATGGCAAAAGACCTGAGCACATCATTGCTTTTTTCTCTGGTCTTTCTCATAGCGATCAATGACTAAAGGAATTTGGTATAAGTTTCACCTCATATATATTCCCCAGTGAAGTAGTGTTTGAGTTAACTTAATATAATAATAATAATAATAATAATAATAATAATTACAATAATAATTACAATTACAATACATGTTTAAAATATATTACAATTACTGTACCTTATTATTATTATAAGTATTATATTAGTAGTATTAGTAGTAGTGATAATATAGGAATAATAAGTACATTGTACTGTTTTAATCGTGCTGTTTGAAATCATATAAATCAGTTTGCTGGTGAATCAGAACATGGCAGGATATAAAACTCTTACAAAGCCATTATATTAAAACCCTTAGAATAAAAATTAACAAAATATTTAAACACCTGAGTCTCTGTGCCTTAACCTTTGATTGTCTAATCCAAACCATGAAAGTAAGTTTAGGATTTTTGAGTTTTGTCTGTGTTTAAGTTGGCTAAAGCTTTAATACAACACAGTTACTGTTAAGCTTCATATTAATTATCTGTTAAGCGAATTCTCTAAATTTTTGTTTGTTTAGCCTACAATATACCCATTCTTTACCTTGTCATTTAAGTATAAAAGTAGTTATTAATCGCCCCGTCATTGTTTTAATTAATGCCCTTTTATAAAGAAAAAATCTCTCACCAAGTTGCGTAGGTCTCCCAGGGTTCTCCATGGCTCTGCAATGAAAATTCTTGCGCAGATGCCAAAGGAGCCTATAATAACATGTGTGAGAGAGGGAAGGGCTTAAAAACACAGATGAGACCCATGAAACAGGCAGCACTAGGGAGGAGAGAAAGCAACAAATGATCAGAGTACAGTAAGATGAATGAAAATGGTATCATTTGTAACATGGTTTTTGTTTATCAATATAGCATTGTCATGTTACCATCATGGTCATTTTAATGACAGACAATTATGATTATGTTATGTAGCAGGGTTCAAGTAAAGTGTTGCCCACACTTTAATACATAAAAAGATTTAAATTGTAACTAAGCTAAAGATAAAATTTTCTTTAACCCCTTAAATGATCCAGCCCACTGTTCTATAACCTAAGAATAGCTCAGCCAGTCTGCAAGTCCCTGTGGTTACTGAATAATAAGCACTAGTATGTAAGTCTGGGATTTTAAGGGGTTAAATGCCGTATTGCAGCAGTGATTTTGAATGCTTGTTTCAAACTTTATTAGAGTATGTAATTTGTAAATGCTATTACACCTGTGTTACCTGTATTGGATATACTTCAGATCTATTCAGTGTGAATTGTACTACACCTACAATACACTTAAACACATTTTAAATTATATTACAGCACCACTAAATACACCTAAATGCTCCAGAGAGTCTGTAATGTTCATCGGTATTAATTATCTTCTGAAAATGCAGGACCAGCACGAGGAAGCAGATGTTCACATGACTTCAAAATACAGCTGCTAAAAATAAAGTGTGACTCAAAATTAGAAAGTTGAAACTGGAAATTAAGAAAAAATTGAGAAAGACAAAAGTGTTTTTTTTTTTATTATTATTTTAATATGCTCATTTCATACAAAATTTTATTGAGAACTGGTTCCACATGCTCAGCAAGATCACTAATAAAAAGGTATACAGAACATTTTTTCTAGTTAAAAAAATGCACTTGTTTTAAAAATCTATGCAAATTAATTATAGGAAGTGAATCAATGTACATTCAAATAAAAGGATTTCAAAATCCAATTTGCTCTCTGTTACAGGCCAACTGCTGAGACACTGTCCTGACTGACAAAAATGGTGTTCATCATGGAAATTTACACCAACTAGGCGAGATCAAACTTCAATTGTTTGTACGTGTTTCCTATCAATAGTTACTGAGTATTTGTAAAAAGAAGAATTTAGAACATTATTCCAAACAATTGTACAAATGTGTGATGTTTGCTTTATTATTCGGCTGGAGAATCCCTCCTTTTTTTTTACACATGGTCATGCTGCTTTTTTACCAAGTGGTGCAACACTATGTCACTTATTAGATGTAATGTTATTGCGTATTTTCCCCTTCTTCTTTGTGATCATTCTGACTCCATTTAAAAATGACTATCAAAATAAAGTTAAGCTGAAATGCTTACAGCAAAAGGCAGTCTCCCATCTAAGTACTAACCAGGTCCAACCCTGTTTAGGATAAACACACACACACACACACACAAAGGTGGGGGGAGTTAAAGACAGCCCACTCCACCACACTAAGAGCATGCAAAAGAGGGGAAATGTCTCCCCCAAGTGGTGCAAAAAAGAAGCACATCCCAGTACAGACAAAAACCCTAACATGTTCCCATACAAAAAAATTCAGTTCAGTCAAGAAAAGCGCTACTGTACAAAATCAAACAGCATAATATGCACATTTAATGACACCACAAATTCCTCTCCATGTACACACAAGGATTCTCCTTCACTGAATACCCTTTACATAAAATGTTTGATTAGATCATTTAAAAAAAATACACGTTCTGAATGCTCCTGAAGATGCCCTCATAAATTGACCACAGTTCAACACTCTCTCCACGGCGTATTTCCCATGCTCTACGTGCTCTGCTTTGTTGAGCTTGAGCAGCACAGGGTCTATTTGCTTCACTGAGTGTTACCTTCATCCTTCACAGCAGCAACACTGGTTGCCTTAGAAGCATTGACAGCCTCCATCTTCTCCAACGTAGCTTCACTGGATGGAGTGACCTCTGCCTGCGGAGCTGCAGCACACTGTTGTGTTCCAAGCACTAGGGGAGCACTAGCCACAGAGGGGAATTAGGAAGTTCTTCACTCTGAGGGTAACCCCCATGATCTAAACATCATAGTTCTTCTTCAGATCATCTCCCAACCAGAGTCGCCCATTTTATCCCTGAACTAGCCATCACCATCAGGCGGTGGTACCACCTTGGTATGGTTCACATGTATCCATTTTGGTTTTCTTTGGCAGTTTGCCTGGGCTAATTAGTTAATAGTATCAGGTCCTGAGCCTGTAAAACCTTTGAGTGAACAGAGGTTTGATTAATCTTGGCCTTTTTTTTGTCTAACTAAAGCCTCTGACAATGCTGCATTATTAATTTGATACTGCTTGGTATTCAGACAAGAAAAACCCAGTCAGGTTGACCTGTTCAACCTTTAGTTAGCCACAATCTGCAAAAGATTGATGATGATATCTGAATGAACAGGCACTTTCTTTTGATAGTATTTGTCCAAACTAGATGAGTCTATATGTTTATATAACTGTTCATCCACTCTGACAATGAAAACATTATCAGACCAATCAGGTGCCTCCCTACCACCCCTCTGTGTGGTAGCCTTCTCTCTTGCCATGGGCTTATGGGAACACTACTATGGTCTTCCCCTCTGTTCCGTCAACGAGAGGAGGATAACCTACTGGTTTTAGGATTTGCTTCGAAATGGGCACTCACCTACAGCATAGAGATGAGATGGCCAATCCGGGTCATGGCACCACTTGAAGAATCCAAACCCTAACAAACCAGGGGACTCGATCTGTTGTCCGGGCAAGTGAAGTTTATTCATCGCGTGCTCTCAGGTTCCAGACACCCAGCCAGCCTGTAAGACATTGGACTGACACAGTTTTATAGTTGGACTGATGCCAAGATTAAACCCACATGACAAGTAACAGGTGTGACATGACCATATGGGGATAAACACAAAATAGACAGCCTAAAACTTCAGCACATTCACACACACTCTACAGAATGTATAACACAGTACATTAGACAACAATATTCCTTCAGTACACAATTAAAGATGGCTCTTCAAGGGTTCTTTAGTAAAGTCAATAATTCTATTAAGAACCATGAGATCTATAGAAGCAGTTCATAGTTAAATGGTTATTTGCAGGATGACCTTCAGATTAATGTAGAATGTGTAGTATATAGTTTTGTATAGAACCTTTTTGAAAGAACTTCTGTATAACAAAAACAGTTCTGCTGTTGTTAGAAAGACAAACTTATAGCTATACAAGAACAATTTTGTGCTTCATAGAAATATACACACAACACATTCTCCATCAAACTGAACAACTTCACACACTAAAAAAACACAAGCATCAAATGAAGAAATGGTTCTAAGTACGACCATTTCTTTTACTAAATGCCTTTTAAAACACTTCACCAAACACCTGCCATCACTGCATTTTAACACAATGGAAAACACATGTAGAAATTTTGAGTAATTTATACATAAATAAATGCTTCACTACACAATTGTGTTGGTCTGGACTTCTATACACTGTACTGTGAAATGTCTTGTTAAAGTTGCAACATTGATGTCTCGTCTGGGTCTCCAGACAAACATGTCTGGTACTATAACAACTTTGCTTCAAACCTGATTATCAGTTCTTTTAAGACTTGAAACAATGTTGCTGTTTACTGTGACATGGAGTAAAATACGGCTACAGGACAATCACACTTTACTTGTGGGCTTGAATCACTGACCGTCAACATGGCAACTCCAGCAAAGCATCCCAGAGAAGACGAAGAGACCGTTTCCTGCTTCATCTACAGCGTGTCCCTCGTGAAGTTTTCTGGCAACAGTGTGCAGTTCTTTAATGTGGTACTGCAAACTGGCTGGGAGGACTTCCACGATGCGGTGGTCTTCAGCCCAGGCAAGAGGCACGCATTTCTGCAGGTATGGAACTCCGCTCTGCTTAAAAAAACGTAAAGAAGGCATTAAGTAAGTACTTCTCTTACGCACAACTCTATGAATATCTCACCGTTTACCCACCTCTTCCTAATGGAGGATTCTATGTTTTTCAGGTTTCAGGGGAACATCAGACTTTGACATGATCGTGAGTAACAGGAGCGACGTCTCAGTCACCACAGTGCCGTTCGCCGCACAGAGCCCCCCCATCACCTCAGAAAAAGACTCTAAAAGAAGTCATGACGATGCCGCTAGGCAGAAAGGTAAACACTTTAAACACTCTATGAGCTGCAAATTGCACTTTAATGCATTTTAATATTGCACTTTACTGCTCTTTTTGTCCTTGCTTGTCTCTCTGGTTGCAGGTCAGCCAGGTGGAAGCTAAAGTGGTCGCTGTAAGTCTATCTGTACAAACGTTGAACATCTGCTGGGTTGAGTGCAAGGTCAGAAACTGCTGCATCTCCGACGGGACCGCGCAGATGGCGCTGCAGCTGTGGGAGAGACAGGTGGACACCGTCCAGGCACTGTCATCCTACACCTTCACTAAGCTCTCAACTAGAACATTTGAGGGCAAACTTCAACTTACCACCTCCATCAGCACCACCTACAGCCCCATCAGAGCCCCATGTCCCCGACAGCGTCTGCGGCTCTTCAGATGCGTGGTTGAGCTCCATTACTGGCCCCGTTCACGCGTTAGAGATCCGGGCTACCATGAAGTGCTCTCTTTGTGGCAGCCGGCAGAACAACTTCATCCCCAGGAACAAGTTCCACAACTGCCAGCAGTGCCAGATGATGCAGAAGACAGCCACCTACAAAAGACTGCTCTTTGGCACGATCAAAATTTACGAGGACAACGAAGAGTACACACTGTCTGTCACAAATTCTCCGCTTTCATCTTACCTGGAAAAGTACAGCTTACAGTGCCCCAAAACACACAATCTTAATGATCAGTGATCTATTGGTATTGGCTAATATGAGTTAATAAACTGCTACACACTTCTACATAAACTCATCCAGATAATCTAATATAACTTAACTAAAATAAAACCAAATTTTCTTTAAAGCTCCTTTGAGCTCCTTAACTGTAGCCTACAACGTGTTTGACAAAATATAATTTGCACAATATTTTCATGCTTTATTGAACCCGCAACTACCAATAGCACCAATAAAAATATATATCCTAAAATTGTTCTTTTATATGTACCAACCATTTCCTGACCGCTTTTCACTAACTTTTACCTCAAAAACACTTGCTTTACTTCTTTCCTTTCTTTCCTGCTGTTTACTCTGCCCCTGTACCTATAAAGCTGATAAAACGCATATTTTTGCTGCCTAGTTACTGTAAAGCGAAGCTTCCTGAACCAGCGAAGCGTGGTAGAACCTCTATCGAAAAAGGTTCCTTCCTCTGCGTTTAAAACATAAATGACATCTAGTGGTTAAAAAGGTGAACTGCACTTGTAACTCAACTCTGCTAAATTGACTCTACTAAAACTTGATCTCCAATGCATTTAAAACAACCTAATTTATTTGCAAAGCACTACAGGTAATTCCTAAACATGACTCTTGACTTATATCACCTTACAGGTCATCTTTACAGCGGATATTTCTAAAAACTCCCCTTATAAGGTCTACAGAACTATACAGAAATAACTTTTCCTTATTTTTTCACAGTCAAGCTGGGGCTTTGATATGAAAGTTAAACATATATATATATATATATATATATACATATGTATATGTATATATATATATATATATATATATATATATATATATATATATATATATAAAGTTTTATTGCCTTAAAACCATGAACAATGACCAGTTCGTTTCTGTTGAATACGTTTTTCAATGATATTATGTGATTGTATCCATAAGCTTCAGAGGTCACATGGGTTTTTCGAGCACAAACCCTATTCAACAGTTCTCCAGTGTAAAGTAAGTTGTTTTTCCTTAAACATGCTACAAACCTTCTGTACTTCTTCTTCGCTATCAAGTATTTACTTACCCGTTCATCTAAATCTCCAGTGCTAAGTCTCCACTGCGGAACTTAGCATGTAGCTGCTCCTACGCCTATTTTTATCTACTTACTACAGCTGAGCGTTTCCACATATCTTGCATGTTGTGAACATTTTTTAGGAATGGTTATCTGTCAGTTCTTCCTGTTTTGATCATACTATCACAAAACAAAACAGAGGGTGTTTTTTATTGTACATGTCATACCACACAGTTAAGGATAGCACACTTCTTTGCCCCTCTTCAGTACTGCAGAACACCAAGCTAGCTAGCATTACTAATACCTACACGACCTTTCATAGCATCAACCTCACCTTATTTTTCTCTATGTAAACTTTACTGTGTTCTCATATACAACATATTTCCTTATCAGAAAACTGCTCTGTTAAGCATTCAATTCACTTTTATCAACACATTTCATAGACACTTTGTTCTAATAACCCAGTTGCTAATATTTGCTTATATTTTCATTCATTTGTTAATTTCAGAAATTTTAGTAACTAACTTACATTATTTACATGATACCATGTGCATCTTTGAAATATGTCCTTTCTACCGCAAAAAAGGCAAACTTTTTATTGCATGCTTTCAGTAGAATAACCTATGATGCATCTTCATATAATCATGTTAAACACATTCACTGCAGTCATTATTTGTCATCTTTACAAATACCACATATTAATTAACTTCCCATTTGTCCTGCTTTTTCAGCCCATCACTGCCAGCACATTATGTTCAAATATTTCAAGGAACATACAGTTCACATTCACATACAATCAAATAAACTATTACGAACATATTACATACTGCATACACATTACAAACACTGGCCCACATTCACAAACCCAAAATCACTCCATCTTTCAGTGACAACCTATTTCCCTTACAGTTTTCACATTTCTTACTAAAACATACATTTTCTTAATTGTTCCACACTATTGATCACATTGCCTTCATTTGCAGTTCTACACACAAAGGCTCACTCTACACTACTACCACCCCTTATGGACATTATGCTCATAAAAAGCACAAACTAAAATGCTTAACCAAGTAAACATCATTAAGCAAAAAGACTTTTACTGTAATTACTGCACAACTCCTAAAAATATTCATAGTACATAACAAAATAACCACACATAACTTGTACATCACACCATAACGCAGCTTTGTCTCTTCATTAAGTTCATAACACCATACCTAAAGTCAACAACTCTCCCTCTATTCTGTCTCTCAACACACCATTATAGCTGTAACTCAGCCAGCATTTCTCTGGAATCATACACTTCACAACCAACATCTACAGCAAAACACTGATCACACAACAACTCCCCTGTCCTGACTGTTTAACACAAGAGCTCAAGTGAGACAAACATTACTTCAACAACTTGCTGATATTTTTTATCTTTCTTTCTAGGTGTCCACTGAAGCTACACATCAGCCAACAACTCTCCAGTATCCTGAGTCTGGTGCCCAGGGGGTCCAGTGAACCACTGATACACCCACAACTCTCTAGTATCCTGAGTCTGGCACCCAGGGGGTCCAGTGAACCACTGATAGAGCAGCAACTCTCCAGTATCCTGAGTTTGGCACCCAAGGGGTCCAGTGAACCACTGATAGAGCAAAGACACTTTAATATCCTAAGTCTGTCACCCACAGTCTCCAGTGAAACAGGTTAGTTAACGACTATCTTCACTTCCCACTCTTTCACAATAAGACCTTTTTAGGCACCCAAGGACTGTACTCAACAGCACACACTCAATTACAGTCCACACTGCAGCTCTCTAATATGCTTCATAAAAATAATAATACTTCCAGCACTATAGCCAATAGTCACAGTAATAAACACAAGTGTCTTCCTCCCTGAAATTCCTTGTAACATCTGGACTCCATTCCTTAGTTTTTGACCTAAGCTGTATTTGAGAACCTTCTCATCTGCTCATTGTTTATGGCAACTGAAGGCATTTTGATGAACTTCCTTTCAGTTCTATTCACTCTGCCTATAAATAAGACCCACAGCTTGAGGGCTTTTTAGGCCTAATGCACTAAACCTGCAGAAAGGCCTGTGCTGCTGTTGCGTGCTTGAACCCGCTCATTGCCGCTTGCGGCTATATTTATTATTATTATTATTATTACACATTACCATGTTTATTCAGAATCTTGAAATATTTATGTTGCAATGTTATCAATTCCTATCTTTTTCAGTAGCATCTCTTTAGTAGCATATCTCAGGGCTCAGGTCTCCCTTCATCTTCAAGCACTCAAGGTATCAACAAAAGTGTCTTGGCAACTGATGTCTTGTTTGTCGAAATCGTCTGTGCATTCTTTCCACTGTTATTTGATCATTGTTTGGTCAGTTATGACCCATACATTGACATCACTCATCATACCAACTCAAGCTTGGAATTTATTTCTGATCCCATGAGTCCTCTGGAAAACAATCCTTGTTTTTCCACATTTCTTTCCTTCAGTGTCTTTACAGATGTTGTAGTACTGGTCCTTGTTGTTCCTGGTGGCTCTCTGAAATTTTTGGATTAGTTTCTATAAAATATTGTTATTCTTCTTGATTTTGGACTCCTCAGTAATCATCAGTAATCCAATTTGTTTACTTCTTCCTTTTCGTTCTTCCCAGTTATTTCTCTGATTCATCTTTGATGATCTCTGTGAGTTCCATTCATAGATTCTCTGTCAATTATGTCTCCACTTCCAATGTGATTCTCAAGAGCTCCAACTTCTGCGTCGGAAGTGGAGACAGTGGGTATCTCTGCTAACCCAGCACTAACGACACTCTCTTCCTGACTGCCATGATGGAGGAACTGATCATTCCAGCTGCAGTGTGGAGTGGTGAGATCGATGCAGTTGCTGATGCTTTACCACTCAAAGTGGCAATAACGACAGAGGGGGGAGTAGATTGTACTCTAGAAAGTTCTGTTTTCTGAGGCCCGAGAGCTTTTATGTTGTTCCGTTCTGCTTGTTCATTTGTGATTTTTATTAAATATTGATTTGCTTGCTTTCTATATGTATCTGAGACTTCTTATTCAATGAAACACACAATTTCTAATATCCTATATCTGCTGAAAACATTCATAGAAACCATCAGAGGTTTCTGTTTGTTCCTGCTGGTTTTATAATACTCAGTTATGGTATTCTCTGTTTTTTCTGATATGCTGGTAACATTTTAATTAGGTAACCCGTGGCTGAATCTAGATGGAGCTAATAGTTTGCTAAAGGGCTCTAAAAGTGTTTTCAGGAAACTAGTCATTTCTAATGGAATTAAGCCAGTTCCCATTAAAGCCTCATTACTTGCTGGACACCAGAATTTTTCCTAATTATATTTTTTTCAGCAGGGATGGACCATGTAGTTTAGAGTTTTTTCATAATGGGAAAAACTTGAGCGGGAAAAGGTATGAGCGTGTGAGAAGTTCAGAAGTCGTTCTAAGCTTTTTTCTTATTATTTTTCTCCAGGATTAGGATCTTAATATTACTGTTTAAGTTAACGGGACCAAAGTCACATGAAAATAAAAGTGGACAGTTTGATCTTTTTGTAAGTACAGCTCTAAATATGTACCAAGTCAATTAAGCACAAATCACTTTTTTTAGTTTAAATCTGAAGGTGGCTAACTTGATTTTGTGCTTTTCAGGTGCTGTTGGTGACTATTTTTTAAATTAGATTTAATCTTAATATCATTTGATGTTGCCATACAAAAAACAGCTTGTCTTAATGAAAAAGTTTTACAAAGCTGTAACAAAGCATGAGGAGAAAGAACATCAGCTGATACAGATGCTGTTGCTATTACCATATCCAGCTCCTCAACACAGTACTTTTACATTCACAACAGATCTTCAACAATGCCCTGTTGTATTACTGCTAGTAAGGTGTGTTTCTGCTACCTAATTCTTGTATTTTTTTAATTTGGTGGCACAGTGGGCAGCGCTGTTGTCTTGCAGCAAGATGGGCCTGGGTTTGATTCCCTGGCCGGGCATTGGACATACTAAATTATATATATATATATATATACATACATATATCAGACATAAAACTTTTACATGGATTCTTACACATGAAATGTCTTATAAAGAACATAAACTGGGCTTTTCTGCAGAAAATCACAGTAAACCTGAGCATTTTTGTTATATAAGTAAGCTTGAGAATATTCGGTCCATAAACAACCATTAATTTTACAGCAGCCAATGGCTTCACTGTGATGTCATCAGCATTCTAGTTCTCTCTCTCTTTCTCTCTCTCACTCACTCACTCACTCACACACACACACATGTATATATATATATATATATATATATATATATATATATATATATATATATATGTAACCCCTCTGTATCGGTCTGTGACCACTTTGTGCGAGTAACGATTCTTCACCAAAGCTGTGGGTTCAGGCGTACTGCCGAGTTTATTAGCGTTAAGAGGTGGACTACTCTGTATCCAGCGGCTTTCTGATCACAAATAGAGCTGTTGTTTACAAAATGTAATCCACATATACTGACAAGTTATTTCACAGACTTACAACATATTTTATGACATTTTTTTTTTACACTTTATATTATTTTAAGGAGCAGTGCTCATCCTTTCTACTTACCGTCTCGCTATACACATAACACAGTGACCGTTATAGCGATGACATCACAGATAATTTGACCCCAAACATTCCATTCATAAGAGATAATGTACAATACCAATTGCTTTAAACTAACATTAAATGTAATATTTTGACGAAATTCATACACATTAAAACTGCTTCTGCTACATTCTCCCCTCCTGAATTCAGCAAAATATAGCAAATCTGCCAGACTCAAAATAGAAAGGATTCTATGTCAGGGACATAACTGAATTGAACCTAACATTGACCAACAATGCCTTGTCAAGCTGTAAAGCTCTTCCTTAAGAACTCACGAAGGGAAGTGCAGCGCTAAACACTTATCCTTCAATGATGACATGAAATGTGCCTGTGTACACATAACATTCAATTCATAGCAAAACCGGAAAATAACCTGACTTTTGACCTTTCAAAATCTAAGATAAAGAGAGCAGAAGAAGAAAATATAAGCATGTGTGCTATTTCACTGTAAACTAGACTACGTGTTAATGTTGAGCAGTGAGGTAGCCCATGTTCTAATTTTGTGTTTATGTTTGTCTATAAGTGCTTGATTGTTCACAGAATGAATAAATCTATTTACTGGCTTGATGATGCATCCTGCTGAGATGAAGCTACATTAGAAGCTACATTAGTTTGCCCTAAACTTTGTATATCTGTCATACTACTCTCAGAGTCTGTTCCAGTGTAAGCTACAATACTGGTTTCTGATGAGCAGTCTTCATCTGTATGGGCAGCTTCTTTTACTCCAGTGCTTTTATGATCTGAGCTTACATCATGGATGGGTTGTTCATTGGAAGGTATAGGGTCATATCCATTGACTGAAATCTGAGACACCCAATGTTGTGTCCTAGAGCCTGTGTCCAATTCTTCTTCCAAAATCGTAGGCTGCTCATGATCAACAGTGACAGAACTTATGACTGAAGATGACTGTAGAAACATCATCTCTTCCAGTCATGATGGGCAAGAAGTTAACACACAACAAAAGGTTGCGGTGGACCACTTTAGAATGACCTGTAACTGGTTTTCTAATCTTATATGTGTTTGTCTTAGGGTTACTGCTGTCAACAGTGTAGACTACATCTTCCCACCTGTCTGCTAACTTTTTCCATCTTCTTTCACCTTTATTAGCAAGGAGGACTCTATCGCCTGGTTCAATGGTAGCACCTTTCATACGATGGTTGTACACCTTGGCTTGACGCTTCTGCTCATCATTTGTGTGCTTCTCAACAAAAACCATCACTTCATTTTTTAAGTTCTTCCACATATTTGGGATAGGAAGCATTGCCATCTTCATGTAGAACAGACTTAAACATTACATCAACAGGCAATTGAGGAACTCTCCCAAACATGAGATAAAATGGAGGGAAACCAGTAGTTTCATGTGCCGTACAGTTGTACATGAAAGTCAAAGTGTGCAACACTTTAGGCCAGGATTGCTTGGAACGAGGGGGAAGCGTCCTGATCATGTTCCCAAGAGTGCGGTTGAAGTGCTCAGCAGTACCATTTCCCATAGGATGGTAAGCAGTAGTACGGGATTTCTTCACACCTGAAATTTGAAGTAGAGCAGCTATCAATGCACTTTCAAAATTGGCACCTTGGTCAGAGTGAATTCTCTCAGAAAATCCATATATGCAGAAGTAGTTGTCCCACAACTTCTTAGCTACTGACTTCGCAGTCTGGTCAGGACAATGAAAGGCATGAGCAAGTTTGGTAAAGTGGTCAGTGACCACAAGTACATCCACTTGCTTGTTCTTGAAATCTTCAGCAGTCCAGAAATCAATACAGACTAACTGAAGCGGCGCAGTAGTTTTGATGCTTTCAAGAGGTGCTCGACTCTCAGGTTCTGGCGTTTTACTCATTACACACCTGACACAACATCTGACATGATCCCGTACATCATGATCCACAGTACTCCAATAGAACCTTTGTTTGATCAGATGGAGAGTTCTGTCCTGACCCTGATGACCCGCATCTTCATGGCAACCACGCAAGGCATCTTTCTGCAATGATTTAGGTACAATATATTGAAACTTTTTCTTCCTTGTGATTGGATCTTTTAACACTCTGTATAGTATACAATTTTCCAATATTAATTTGTCCCATTGCTTCATGAGTCTTAAAGCATTCACAGGTTCATTAACTCTCTCTCTTCTTGATGGTCGACGGCGACGTTCCACATAGAAGATGACACGACTCAACTCAGTATCAGTGAGCTGCTTGTCTCTCAAGTCATGTTGTGAGAAGGACGGCAGGACCTCTTGGCCTATGTTAGCCGTATTCTGTACGTGATGTAACATTGATATCAAAATCATAAGCAGCCAACTTTGCCACCCAACGCTGTTCACAAGCATCCAGTTTTGGCTTCGTCATTATGTGCGTTAGAGGATTATTATCAGTCCAAGCGGTAAAAGTATGGCCCTTTAGCCAATGGCTGAATTTTTCACTGATTGCCCACTTGAGAGCCAAAAATTCCAACCGATGTGCTGGATATTTCTTCTGTGCTTTGTTTAAGGACTTGCTGGCAAATGCAATAGGACGAGCTCTATCTTCACTTGGAGAAACTTGTGAAAGTACAGCACCTAAACCATCAGTAGATGCATCAGTGGATAGAATAAATGGTCTGGAAAAATCTGGGTGGGCTAGAACAACATTAGCTAGTACAGCATTTTTGAGAGACTGCAAAGCTATATCACATTCGGGGGTCCAATCTGCAGCAGTTATCTTTTTGTATAAATTTCTGCTAACTTTCTTTTTCCTTCCTTGTTTATTTCCGATAGTGTTCCTTGGGCCAGATGTTAAATGGAAAAGAGGCTTTGCTACAGCAGAGCAATTGGGGATGAAGCGTTGATACCACATCACCAACCCCAAAAATGATTGGATTTTCTTAGGGTTAGGGGTCTGGCCATCAGAGAACATCAAGTCAGTTTTTTTTTTTCACATTAGTAATGGCATCAACTTTGGTAGGATCTGTTGAAACACCAGTACTATCGATGACATGACCAAGAAAATGGACTGAGCGGCGAAGAAGGTAACATTTCTTAGGTGCTAACTTGAGGTTGTGTTTTCGTAGCTGGCCAAAAACCATCTCAAGCTGCTGTAAAGCCTCTTGTTCAGTTGAAGCAAAGATCATCACATCATCAAGGTAGCAGAGCAGAGACATGAAGTTCTGATCTCCAAATACATTCATCATCATGCGCATAAAGCTGGCCAGACTGTTGCACAGCCCTTGTGGGAGACGATTATATTCATGAAGACCAACTGGCGATGAAAAGGCTGTATACTTCTTATTGTCTTCATGTAGAGGAATATTGTAGAACCCAGAGGTGAGGTCCATTGTACTAAAAAGTACATTACCTCCCAAAGCAGCAAGGCAGTCAGCTTGATGTGGAAGTGGATAAGCATCTTTCACTGTTCGAGCGTTAAGCCATCGAAAATCAGTACAGATAGGGAGGTCTCCATTCTTCTTCCACGCCAGTACAAGGGGTGATGCAAACTCACTTGTTGACTTCCGGATGATCCCCTTCTCTTCCATTTCATTGAGCACAACACAAAGCTTTTGAAAATGAGCTGGAGGAATTCGCCTGTAGGGAATTCTGAATGGCCTCTCATCCACTAGATGAATCCGATGAACAAAATCTTTAACTTCACCACAATCAAGCCTGTCTTTGGAGAAGATATCAGAATAATTCAATGCCAGTTTACACATCTCATTTTTCCAGTAGTCTGACACTTCACAAGACTGTAGATCTAGATCACTTAGGCCATGCAGTTCTAGAACCCCAACAATGTCCAGTAACTTTTCTGAAGTTTTAGAGGCACATTGTTGACTGAAGGCTTTAATGTATAAACCATCAGTTGTATCCACATCTTCAATAGCTATGCAAGGATATACATCGGCTAGTTTAGCATTTCTCCGTATGGTTATTGTTTTGTCAGTAGGGTTGATGACTCTCATAGGTACCCATCCATTTCCCCATAGTGAAGTTATAATGCGACCAACCAGCACATTACGTGGCATGGAGTGAGATTTTGTTGGTTCAACAATGACAGTGGAAGCAAGTGACTCACAGGACTTCTCTGGAAGCTTTCCCCAGACTAAGTGCTCATGGCCAGGTAACAGAGTGACTGCTTTTTTGAGCTTCACCGTCCCTACAGTCTCAGGTACGTCTTCTCCTTTCCACCAATGTATTCCAGCAAGCACTGCAAGAAAAATTTCAAGGTCATCATTGTCAGGTTTGCTTGGCTCTGAAACTAATTCCCAGTATTTCTCTGATTCTTTTAGGTGACGAGTCAAATGTTTAATGACATTTGTTCCGACTATAAGATCTTCACCAGGAACAACCAATGTGGGCACACACATCTTGCATCCATACAATTCTAGTTTGTTTTTCAGGGGTTGGTCTAGACCCCTTAGTTTCAGTGAGGGGAAATCATAATGCTTTATCATACCAAGACCTTTTGGACAATTCTATGCTTCCAACTTTGTGGGAACAGTTTGGGCAAGACCCTTTTCTGTTCCAGCATGACTGAGCCCCAGTGCACAAAGCAAGGTCCATAAAGCCATGACTGGGTGAGTTTGGTGTGGAGGAACTTGACTGGCCTGCACAGAGTCCTGACCTCAACCCCATCAAACACCTTTGGGATGAACTAGAACAGAGATTGCGAGCCAGGCCCTCTCATCCAACATCATTGTCTGACCTCACAAATGCTCTTCTGAATAAATGGGCAAAAGGTCCCACAGACACTCTCCAAAATATTGTAGAAAGCTTCCCAGAAGAGTGGAAGCTGTTAAAGCTGCAAAAAGGGGACAGACTCCATATGCATACATCCTGCTGAGACTAATGAAGGCTAATGCTAAGATTGAAATGACACAAGCCCTCTTTTGTCAAATCACATCATCCTAAATCATAATTTCACACATACACAAATGATGCAGGCAGTTAGGAATTGCTGCTCATATCCACTTAAACTAATCTCAACATTTTACCCAATAAACAGCAGTTTAAAGGACATGAGCACTGCTCCACCAAAACATGATTGTCAGTACTTAATATATGCAAACATGAGATAAAGATCATCTGCAGAGGCTACATAACATTGTAAAGCCCTCTACTAATGTAAGTACTGATGTTATGTATGGCAGATGTGTTGGCCTACTTCACTGAAGCCATTAGCCATCATGACATCTGCTGCACACCTTCACACAGATGATGACTGACAGGGCTTAAGATCAGCTGGGATGATGACTGGCCTGTTAGTACATATTCCACAAAATGCTACTTTAATAAAAACAACAAGTAGAATAAGCAGCTAAAGCTGACTTATTCTTTTTTGCATGAGATTGCACCAAAAAGCAATATACAAGTGAAAGTTTTGATTACGCATAAGTTCTTAAATTATAAAGACACTCACAAGAGCCTAAAAAGGAGTGAATTGATAACCTGATAACTATTGAAGTCTCTCTTATGGTCTCTCAGACTGCAGTTCTTAAGCTCTGATGTACTCTCTGCAGGGTCACTAGCTCCAAAAATCATGTCCTGTAGATAGATGTATGTTTTATATCATACGGATGTTTCTATTAATCTATGTACTTATTCATGTATTTATTAGATGTGTGTGAATGTGCTTCAGGAACATGGTCATTCTCTGTGATAAATACATGATTAGTGGTTTCTCACCTCTCCTATAGCTTGAGAGTGACAAACCTTTCAAAACAGCTCCATACTTTTCCAAAGCTCCAGACTTCATGGTAATGTGGTAACAGTGACTTTGATTCACTGTGAGAATCGGCAGGCTTTGAAAAGTAATGAAAGCTTTGATGCCTCGAAGTTTATATATTATTTACACCTTTCCACAAAGCACAGCTTCAAAAGAAATGCTGTTTTTATTTTTTTGATCAGCAAAAAAAAAATGTTTTTATGTAAAATAAAAAACCTACACCTAAAAAATAAAATGAACTAAAGTATTACATACAGTAGAATATTAGATTTAAAAAATAAATACACAACGTTTTAACAGAACACGTGGTACAGTAGTAGTGCATAATGGGAAGCTGGAAACGGTATATATACAGTTGCGAAGGCCGCAGTTCCACTCGTTTCTGTTGGACGTTCAGTGGGTAAGACCTGCGCTGCTGCTCTCTGTAACCGTCCTCACTGCAGAACAGTGAGGATGGTTCTCTGAGAGTTCTGCTTCTCAGCTCGGTGAAGGAGAGAGAGTCAATTTTAATTCTGCGCTTCTACAAAACGGAGATTCGTGTCGGTGGCAAATTAATCACTAAACTACACTCAACCGCGCGCACAGATGAAAGCCTTGAGTGCGCTTCGTCACACTGAGTTTCCCGCAAAAACGGTTCACCTTTCTCACGAGGCTGGAGTTTAATCCCTATTTGAATTTTTCATTCCACCTTAAATGATCAGAGTA